>NW_026780478.1:0-34055 GCF_030144855.1 Hypanus sabinus | reverse complement strand
TGCCCATACACAATGTCCATCTCGCTCCATTCCCAATACACAATGTCCATCTCCATTCCCCGTACACAATGTCCATCTCCCTCCATTCCCCACACACAATGTCCATCTCCCTCCATTCCCCCATATACAATGTCCATCTCCATTCCCCGTACACAATGTCCATCTCCTCCATTCCCCATACACAATGTCCATCTCCCTCCGTTCCCCATACACAACGTGCATTTCCCTCCATTACACATACACAATGTGCATCTCGCTCCGTTCCCCATACACAATGTGCATCTCCCTCCATTCCCCATACACAATGTGCATCTCCCTCCGTTCCCCGTACACAATGTCCATCTCCCTCCATTACCCATACACAAAGTGCATCTCCCTCCATTCCCCATACACTATGTGCATCTCCCTCCATTCCCATAAACAACGTGCAAATCCCTCCATTCCCCATACCCAATGTGCATCTCGCACTGTTCCCCATACACAATGTGCATCTCCTCCATTCTCCATACACAATGTGCATCTCCCTCCATTCCCATACACATCGTGCAAATTCCTCCATTCCCCATACTCAATGTGCATCTCGCTCTGATCCCATACACAATGTGCATCTCCCTTCAATCCCCATACACAACGTGCACCTGCCTCCATTCCCCGTACACAATGTGCGTCTCCCTCCATTCCGAGTACACAATGTGCATCTCCTTCCATTCCCCATACACAATGTGCATCTCCCTCCATTCCCCATACACAATTTGCATCTCGCTCCATTCCCCATACACAATGTGCATCTCCCTCCATTCCCCGTACACTTTGTGCATCTCCCTCCATTCCCCGTACACAATGTGCATCTCGCTCCGTTCCCCATACACAATGTGCATCTCCCTCCAATCCCCATACACAATGTGCATCTCCCTCCGTTCCCCGTACACAATGTCCATCTCCCTCCATTCCCCATACACAAAGTGCATCTCCCTCCATTCCCCATACACTATGTGCATCTCCCGCCATTCCCATACACAACGTGCAAATCCCTCCATTCCCCATACCCAATGTGCATCTCGCACTGTTCCCCATAAACAATGTGCATCTCCTCCATTCCCCATTCACAAAGTGCATCTCCCTCCATTCCCCATACACTATGTGCATCTCCTCCATTCCCATACACATCGTGCAAATCCCTCCATTCCCCATACTCAATGGGCATCTCGCTCTGTTCCCCATACACAATGTGCAACTCCCTTCAATCCCCATACACAACGTGCACCTCCCTCCATTCCCCGTACACAATGTGCATCTCCCTCCATTCCGCGTACACAATGTGCATCTCCTTCCATTCCCCATACACAATGTGCATCTCCCTCCATTCCCCATACACAATTTGCATCTCGCTCCGTTCCCCATACACAATGTGCATCTCCCTCCATTCCCCGTACACTTTGTGCATCTCCCTCCATTCCCCGTACACAATGTGCATCTCCCTCCATTCCCCATACACAATGTGCATCTCCCTCCATTCCCCATACACAATGTGCATCTCCCTCCATTCCCCATACACAATGTGCATCTCCCTCCAATCCCCATACACAATGTGCATCTCCTCCATTCCGCGTACACAATGTCCATCCCCCTCGGTTCCCCATACACAATGTCCATCTCCGTCCGTTGCCCATACACAATGTCCATCTCCCTCCATTCCCCATACACAATGTCCATCTCCATTCCCCGTACACAATGTCCATCTCCCTCCATTCCCCACACACAATGTCCATCTCCCTCCATTCCCCATATACAATGTCCATCTCCATTCCCCGTACACAATGTCCATCTCCCTCCATTCCCCATACACAATGTCCATCTCCCTCCGTTCCCCATACACAACGTGCATTTCCCTCCATTACACATACACAATGTGCATCTCGCTCCGTTCCCCATACACAATGTGCATCTCCCTCCATTCCCCATACACAATGTGCATCTCCCTCCGTTCCCCGTACACAATGTCCATCTCCCTCCATTACCCATACACAAAGTGCATCTCCCTCCATTCCCCATACACTATGTGCATCTCCCTCCATTCCCATAAACAACGTGCAAATCCCTCCATTCCCCATACCCAATGTGCATCTCGCACTGTTCCCCATACACAATGTGCATCTCCTCCATTCCCCATACACAATGTGCATCTCCCTCCATTCCCATACACATCGTGCAAATTCCTCCATTCCCCATACACAATGTGCATCTCCCTTCAATCCCCATACACAACGTGCACCTGCCTCCATTCCCCGTACACAATGTGCGTCTCCCTCCATTCCGCGTACACAATGTGCATCTCCTTCCATTCCCCATACACAATGTGCATCTCCCTCCATTCCCCATACACAATTTGCATCTCGCTCCATTCCCCATACACAATGTGCATCTCCCTCCATTCCCCGTACACTTTGTGCATCTCCCTCCATTCCCCGTACACAATGTGCATCTCCCTCCATTCCCCGTACACAATGTGCATCTCCCTCCATTCCCCATACACAATGTGCATCTCCCTCCATTCCCCATACACAATGTGCATCTCCCTCCATTCCCCATACACAATGTGCATCTCCCTCCAATCCCCATACACAATGTGCATCTCCTCCATTCCGCGTATACAATGTCCATCTCCCTCCGTTCCCCATACACAATGTCCATCTCCGTCCGTTCCCCATACACAATGTCCATCTCCCTCCATTCCCCATACACAATGTCCATCTCCATTCCCCGTACACAATGTCCATCTCCCTCCATTCCCCACACACAATGTCCATCTCCCTCCATTCCCCATATACAATGTCCATCTCCATTCCCCGTACACAATGTCCATCTCCCTCCATTCCCCATACGCAATGTCCATCTCCCTCCATTCCCTGTACACAATCTGCATCTCCCTCCATTCCCCGTACACAATGTGCATCTCCCTCCAATCCCCATAAATAATGTGGATCTCCATCCATTCCCCGTACACCATGTGCATCTCCCTCCATTCCACGTACACAATGTCCATCTCCCTCCATTCCCCGTACACTATGTGCATCTCCGTCCATTCCACGTACACAATGTCCATCACTTTCCATTACCCGTACACAATGTGCATCTCCCTGCAATCCCCATACACAATGTCCATCTCCCTCCAATCCCCATACACAATGTGCATCTCCCTCCGTTCCCCATACACAATGTCCATCTCCCTGCAATCCCCCTACACAATGTGCATCTCCCTCCATTCCCCGTACACAATGTGCATCACCCTCCATTCCCATACACAACGTGCAAATCCCTCCATTCCCCATACCCAATGTGCATCTCCATTCAATCCCCATACACTATGTGAATCTCCCTCCGTTCACAGTACACAATGTGCATCTCCCTCCATTCCGCATACACAATGTGCATCTCCCTCCATTCCTCGTACACAATGTGCATCTCCCTCCATTCCCCGTACACAATGTGCATCTCCCTCCATTCCCCATACACAATGTGCATCTCCCTCCATTCCCCATACACAATGTGCATCTCCCTCCAATCCCCATACACAATGTGCATCTCCTCCATTCCGCGTACACAATGTCCATCCCCCTCCGTTCCCCATACACAATGTCCATCTCCGTCCGTTGCCCATACACAATGTCCATCTCGCTCCATTCCCAATACACAATGTCCATCTCCATTCCGCGTACACAATGTCCATCTCCCTCCATTCCCCACACACAATGTCCATCTCCCTCCATTCCCCATATACAATGTCCATCTCCATTCCCCGTACACAATGTCCATCTCCCACCATTCCCCATACACAATGTCCATCTCCCTCCGTTCCCCATACACAACGTGCATTTCCCTCCATTACACATACACAATGTGCATCTCGCTCCGTTCCCCATACACAATGTGCATCTCCCTCCATTCCCCATACACAATGTGCATCTCCCTCCGTTCCCCGTACACAATGTCCATCTCCCTCCATTACCCATACACAAAGTGCATCTCCCTCCATACACCATAAACTATGTGCATCTCCCTCCATTCCCATACACAACGTGCAAATCCCTCCATTCCCCATACCCAATGTGCATCTCGCACTGTTCCCCATACACAATGTGCATCTCCTCCATTCCCCATACACAAAGTGCATCTCCCTCCATTCCCCATACACTATGTGCATCTCCCTCCATTCCCATACACATCGTGCAAATTCCTCCATTCCCCATACTCAATGTGCATCTCGCTCTGATCCCCATACACAATGTGCATCTCCCTTCAATCCCCATACACAACGTGCACCTCCCTCCATTCCCCGTACACAATGTGCATCTCCCTCCATTCCGCGTACACAATGTGCATCTCCTTCCATTCCCCATACACAATGTGCATCTCCCTCCATTCCCCATACATAATTTGCATCTCGCTCCATTCCCCATACACAATGTGCATCTCCCTCCATTCCCCGTACACTTTGTGCATCTCCCTCCATTCCCCGTACACAGTGCATCTCCCTCCATTCCCCGTACACAATGTGCATCTCCCTCCATTCCCCATACACACTGTGCATCTCCCTCCATTCCCCATACACAATGTGCATCTCCCTCCATTCCCCATACACAATGTGCATCTCCCTCCAATCCCCATACACAATGTGCATCTCCCTCCAATCCCCATACACAATGTGCATCTCCTCCATTCCGCGTATACAATGTCCATCTCCCTCCGTTCCCCATACACAATGTCCATCTCCGTCCGTTCCCCATACACAATGTCCATCTCCCTCCATTCCCCATACACAATGTCCATCTCCATTCCCCGTACACAATGTCCATCTCCCTCCATTCCCCACACACAATGTCCATCTCCCTCCATTCCCCATATACAATGTCCATCTCCATTCCCCGTACACAATGTCCATCTCCCTCCATTCCCCATACACAATGTCCATCTCCCTCCATTCCCTGTACACAATCTGCATCTCCCTCCATTCCCCGTACACAATGTGCATCTCCCTCCAATCCCCATAAATAATGTGCATCTCCATCCATTCCCCGTACACAATGTGCATCTCCCTCCATTCCACGTACACAATGTCCATCTCCCTCCATTCCCCGTACACTATGTGCATCTCCCTCCATTCCCCGTACACAATGTGCATCTCCCTCCAATCCCCATAAATAATGTGCATCTCCATCCATTCCCCGTACACAATGTGCATCTCCCTCCATTCCACGTACACAATGTCCATCTCCATCCATTCCCCATACACAATGTGCATCTCCCTCCAATCCCCATACACAATGTCCATCTCCCTCCAATCCCCATACACAATGTGCAGCTCCCTCCGTTCCCCATACACAATATCCATCTCCCTGCAATCCCCCTACACAATGTGCATCTCCCTCCATTCCCCGTACACAATGTGCATCACCCTCCATTCCCATACACAACGTGCAAATCCCTCCATTCCCCATACCCAATGTGCATCTCCATTCAATCCCCATACACTATGTGAATCTCCCTCCGTTCACCGTACACAATGTGCATCTCCCTCCATTCCGCATACACAATGTGCATCTCCCTCCATTCCCCGTACACAATGTGCATCTCCCTCCATTCCCCGTACACTATGTGCATCTCCCTCCATTCCCCATACACAAAGTGCATCTCCCTCCATTCCCCATACACAATGTGCATCTCCCTCCATTCCCAATACACAACGTGCATCTCCCTCCATTCCCCATGCACAATGTGCATCTCCCTCCATTCCCCATACACTATGTGAATCTCCCTCCGTTCACAGTACACAATGTGCATATCGCTGCATTCCGCGTACACAATGTGCATCTCCAACCATTCCCCATACACAATGTGCATCTTGCTCCATTCCCCATACACAATGTGCATCTCCTTCCATTCCCCGTACACTATGTGCATCTCCCTCCATTCCCCATACACAATGTGCATCTGCCTCCATTCCCCATACACAATGTCTATCTCCCTCCATTCCCCGTACACAATGTGCATCTCCCTCAGTTCCCCATACACAATGTGCATCTCCCTCCATTCCGCGTACACAATTTCCATCTCCCTCCATTCCCCATACACAATGTGCATTTCCCTCCATTCCCCGTACACTATGTGCATTTCCCTCCATTCCCCGTACACTATGTGCATCTCCCTCCATTCCGCGTACACAATGTCCATCTCACTCCATTCCCCATACACAATGTGCATCTCCCTCCATTCCCCGTACACTATGTGCATCTCACTCCATTCCGCGTACACAATGTCCATCTCTCTCCATTCCCCATACACAATTTCCATCTCCCTCCGTTCCCCATACACAATGTCCATCTCCCTCCATTCCCCATACACAATGTCCATCTCCCTCCATTCCCCGTACACAACTTGCATCTCCCTCCGTTCCCCGTACACAGTGCATCTCCCTCCATTCCCCGTACACAATGTGCATCTCCCTCGATTCCCCATACACTATGTGCATCTCCCTCCGTTCCCCATACACAATGTGCATCTCCCTCCATTCCCCGTACACTATGTGCATCTCCCTCCATTCCCCATACACAATGTGCATCTCCCTCCATTCCCCATACACAATGTGCATCACCCTCCATTCCCATACACAACGTGCAAATCCCTCCATTCCCCATACCCTATGTGCATCTCCATTCAATCCCCATACACAACGTGCACCTCCCTCCATTCCCCGTACACAATGTGCATCTCCCTCCATTCCCCACACACTATGTGAATCTCCCTCCGTTCAACGTGCACAATGTGCATCTCCCACCATTCGGCGTACACAATTTGCATCTCCTTCCATTCCCCATACACAATGTCCATCTCCCTCCATTCCCCACACACAATGTCCATCTCCCTCCGTTCCCCATACACAATGTCCATCTCCGTCCGTTCCCCATACACAATGTCCATCTCCCTCCATTCCCCATACACAATGTCCATCTCCATTCCCCGTACACAATGTCCATCTCCCTCCATTCCCCATATACAATCTCCATCTCCCTCCATTCCCCACGCACAATGTCCATCTCCCTCCATTCCCCATATACAATGTCCATCTCCATTCCCCGTACACAATGTCCATCTCCCTCCATTCCCCATACACAATGTCCATCTCCCTCCATTCCCCACACACAGTCCATCTCCCTCCATTCCCCGTACACAATGTGCATCTCCCTCAATTCCCCATACAAAATGTGCATCTCCTCCATTCAGCGTACACAATGTCCATCTCCCTCCATTCCCCACAGACAGTCAATCTCCCTCCGTTCCTCTTACACAATGTGCATCTCCCTCCTTTCCCCGTACACAATGTGCATCTCCCTCCGTTCCTCTTACACAATGTGCATCTCCCTCCGTTCCCCAATCACAATGTTCATCTCCCTCCTTTCCCCGTACACAATGTGCATCTCCCTCCGTTCCCCATACACAATGTGCATCTCCCCCCGTTCCCCGTACACAATGTCCATCTCCCTCCATTCCGCGTACACAATGTGCATTTCCCTTCAATCCCCATACACAACGTGCACCTCCCTCCATTCCCCGTACACAATGTGCATCACCCTCCATTCCCCATGCACTATGTGAATCTCCCTCCGTTCACCGTACACAATGTGCATCTCCCTCCATTCCGCGTACACAATGTGCATCTCCTTCCATTCCCCGTAAACAATGTGCATCTCCTGCATTCCCCATTCACAAAGTGCATCTCCCTCCATTCCCCATACACTATGTGCATCTCCCTCCATTCCCATACACATCGTGCAAATCCCTCCATTCCCCATACTCAATGTGCATCTCGCTCTGTTCCCCATACACACTGTGCATCTCCCTTCAATCCCCATACACAACGTGCATCTCCCTCCATTCCCCGTACACAATGTGCATCTCCCTCCATTCCCCATACACAATGTGCATCTCCCTCCATTCCCCATACACAATGTGCATCTCCCTCCAATCCCCATACACAATGTGCATCTCCTCCATTCCGCGTACACAATGTCCATCCCCCTCCGTTCCCCATACACAATGTCCATCTCCGTCCGTTGCCCATACACAATGTCCATCTCGCTCCATTCCCAATACACAATGTCCATCTCCATTCCGCGTACACAATGTCCATCTCCCTCCATTCCCCACACACAATGTCCATCTCCCTCCATTCCCCATATACAATGTCCATCTCCATTCCCCGTACACAATGTCCATCTCCCACCATTCCCCATACACAATGTCCATCTCCCTCCGTTCCCCATACACAACGTGCATTTCCCTCCATTACACATACACAATGTGCATCTCGCTCCGTTCCCCATACACAATGTGCATCTCCCTCCATTCCCCATACACAATGTGCATCTCCCTCCGTTCCCCGTACACAATGTCCATCTCCCTCCATTACCCATACACAAAGTGCATCTCCCTCCATACACCATACACTATGTGCATCTCCCTCCATTCCCATACACAACGTGCAAATCCCTCCATTCCCCATACCCAATGTGCATCTCGCACTGTTCCCCATACACAATGTGCATCTCCTCCATTCCCCATACACTATGTGCATCTCCCTCCATTCCCCATACACAATGTCCATCTCCCTCCAATCCCCATACACAATGTGCATCTCGCTCTGATCCCCATACACAATGTGCATCTCCCTTCAATCCCCATACACAACGTCCATCTCCCTCCATTCCCCATACACAATGTCCATCTCCCTCCATTCCCTGTACACAATCTGCATCTCCCTCCATTCCCCGTACACAATGTGCATCTCCCTCCAATCCCCATAAATAATGTGCATCTCCATCCATTCCCCGTACACAATGTGCATCTCCCTCCATTCCACGTACACAATGTCCATCTCCCTCCATTCCCCGTACACTATGTGCATCTCCCTCCATTCCCCGTACACAATGTGCATCTCCCTCCAATCCCCATAAATAATGTGCATCTCCATCCATTCCCCGTACACAATGTGCATCTCCCTCCATTCCACGTACACAATGTCCATCTCCCTCCATTCCCCGTACACTTTGTGCATCTCCCTCCATTCCCCGTACACTATGTGCATCTCCCTCCATTCCCCATACACAATGTGCATCTGCCTCCATTCCCCATACACAATGTCTATCTCCCTCCATTCCCCGTACACAATGTGCATCTCCCTCCATTCCCCGTACACTATGTCCATCTCCGTCCGTTCCCCATACACAATGTCCATCTCCCTCCATTCCCCATACACAATGTCCATCTCCATTCCCCGTACACAATGTCCATCTCCCTCCATTCCCCACACACAATGTCCATCTCCCTCCATTCCCCATATACAATGTCCATCTCCATTCCCCGTACACAATGTCCATCTCCCTCCATTCCCCATACACAATGTCCATCTCCCTCCATTCCCCGTACACAATCTGCATCTCCCTCCATTCCCCGTACACAATGTGCATCTCCCTCCAATCCCCATAAATAATGTGCATCTCCATCCATTCCCCGTACACAATGTGCATCTCCCTCCATTCCACGTACACAATGTCCATCTCCCTCCATTCCCCGTACACTATGTGCATCTCCCTCCATTCCCCGTACACAATGTGCATCTCCCTCCAATCCCCATAAATAATGTGCATCTCCATCCATTCCCCGTAAACAATGTGCATCTCCCTCCATTCCACGTACACAATGTCCATCTCCATCCATTCCCCATACACAATGTGCATCTCCCTCCAATCCCCATACACAATGTCCATCTCCCTCCATTCCCCATACACAATGTGCAGCTCCCTCCGTTCCCCATACACAATGTCCATCTCCCTGCAATCCCCCTACACAATGTGCATCTCCCTCCATTCCCCGTACACAATGTGCATCACCCTCCATTCCCATACACAACGTGCAAATCCCTCCATTCCCCATACCCAATGTGCATCTCCATTCAATCCCCATACACTATGTGAATCTCCCTCCGTTCACCGTACACAATGTGCATCTCCCTCCATTCCGCATACACAATGTGCATCTCCCTCCATTCCCCGTACACAATGTGCATCTCCCTCCATTCCCCGTACACTATGTGCATCTCCCTCCATTCCCCATACACAAAGTGCATCTCCCTCCATTCCCCATACACAATGTGCATCTCCCTCCATTCCCAATACACAACGTGCATCTCCCTCCATTCCCCATACACAATGTGCATCTCCCTCCATTCCCCATACACTATGTGAATCTCCCTCCGTTCACAGTACACAATGTGCATCTCGCTGCATTCCGCGTACACAATGTGCATCTCCAACCATTCCCCATACACAATGTGCATCTTGCTCCATTCCCCATACACAATGTGCATCTCCCTCCATTCCCCGTACACTATGTGCATCTCCCTCCATTCCCCATACACAATGTGCATCTGCCTCCATTCCCCATACACAATGTCTATCTCCCTCCATTCCCCGTACACAATGTGCATCTCCCTCAGTTCCCCATACACAATGTGCATCTCCCTCCATTCCACGTACACAATTTCCATCTCCCTCCATTCCCCATACACAATGTGCATTTCCCTCCATTCCCCGTACACTATGTGCATTTCCCTCCATTCCTCGTACACTATGTGCATCTCCCTCCATTCCGCGTACACAATGTCCATCTCACTCCATTCCCCATACACAATGTGCATCTCCCTCCATTCCCCGTACACTATGTGCATCTCACTCCATTCCGCGTACACAATGTCCATCTCTCTCCATTCCCCATACACAATTTCCATCTCCCTCCGTTCCCCATACACAATGTCCATCTCCCTCCATTCCCCATACACAATGTCCATCTCCCTCCATTCCCCGTACACAACTTGCATCTCCCTCCGTTCCCCATACACAATGTCCATCTCCGTCCGTTCCCCATACACAATGTGCATCTCCCTCCATTCCCCATACACAATGTGCATCTCCCTCCATTCCCCGTACACTATGTGCATCTCCCTCCATTCACCATACATAAAGTGCATCTCCATCCATTCCCCGTACACAATGTGCATCTCCCTCCATTCCCCATACACAATGTGCATCTCCCTCCATTCCCCATACACTATGTGCATCTCCCTCCGTTCCCCATACACAATGTGCATCTCCCTCCATTCCCCGTACACTATGTGCATCTCCCTCCATTCCCCATACACAATGTGCATCTCCCTCCATTCCCCATGCACAATGTGCATCACCCTCCATTCCCATACACAACGTGCAAATCCCTCCATTCCCCATACCCTATGTGCATCTCCATTCAATCCCCATACACAACGTGCACCTCCCTCCATTCCCCGTACACAATGTGCATCTCCCTCCATTCCCCACACACTATGTGAATCTCCCTCCGTTCAACGTGCACAATGTGCATCTCCCTCCATTCGGCGTACACAATTTGCATCTCCTTCCATTCCCCATACACAATGTCCATCTCATTCCATTCCCCACACACAATGTCCATCTCCCTCCGTTCCCCATACACAATGTCCATCTCCGTCCGTTCCCCATACACAATGTCCATCTCCCTCCATTCCCCATACACAATGTCCATCTCCATTCCCCGTACACAATGTCCATCTCCCTCCATTCCCCATACACAATGTGCATCTCCCTCCATTCCCAATACACAACGTGCATCTCCCTCCATTCCCCATACACAATGTGCATCTCCCTCCATTCCCCATACACTATGTGAATCTCCCTCCGTTCACAGTAAACAATGTGCATCTCGCTGCATTCCGCGTACACAATGTGCATCTCCAACCATTCCCCATACACAATGTGCATCTTGCTCCATTCCCCATACACAATGTGCATCTCCCTCCATTCCCCGTACACTATGTGCATCTCCCTCCATTCCCCATACACAATGTGCATCTGCCTCCATTCCCCATACACAATGTCTATCTCCCTCCATTCCCCGTACACAATGTGCATCTCCCTCAGTTCCCCATACACAATGTGCATCTCCCTCCATTCCGCGTACACAATTTCCATCTCCCTCCATTCCCCATACACAATGTGCATTTCCCTCCATTCCCCGTACACTATGTGCATTTCCCTCCATTCCCCGTACACTATGTGCATCTCCCTCCATTCCGCGTACACAATGTCCATCTCACTCCATTCCCCATACACAATGTGCATCTCCCTCCATTCCCCGTACACTATGTGCATCTCACTCCATTCCGCGTACACAATGTCCATCTCTCTCCATTCCCCATACACAATTTCCATCTCCCTCCGTTCCCCATACACAATGTCCATCTCCCTCCATTCCCCATACACAATGTCCATCTCCCTCCATTCCCCGTACACAACTTGCATCTCCCTCCGTTCCCCATACACAATGTCCATCTCCGTCCCTTCCCCATACACAATGTGCATCTCCCTCCATTCCCCATACACAATGTGCATCTCCCTCCATTCCCCGTACACTATGTGCATCTCCCTCCATTCACCATACATAAAGTGCATCTCCATCCATTCCCCGTACACAATGTG
Organism: Hypanus sabinus; assembly: GCF_030144855.1. NCBI lineage: Eukaryota > Metazoa > Chordata > Chondrichthyes > Myliobatiformes > Dasyatidae > Hypanus > Hypanus sabinus. The sequence goes on along the minus strand of NW_026780478.1, from coordinate 21,453 downwards.
CATCTCCCTCCATTCCCCATACACAATGTGCATCTCCCTCCATTCCCCATACACTATGTGCATCTCCCTCCGTTCCCCATACACAATGTGCATCTCCCTCCATTCCCCGTACACTATGTGCATCTCCCTCCATTCCCCATACACAATGTGCATCTCCCTCCATTCCGCGTACACAATTTCCATCTCCCTCCATTCCCCATACACAATGTGCATTTCCCTCCATTCCCCGTACACTATGTGCATTTCCCTCCATTCCCCGTACACTATGTGCATCTCCCTCCATTCCGCGTACACAATGTCCATCTCACTCCATTCCCCATACACAATGTGCATCTCCCTCCATTCCCCGTACACTATGTGCATCTCACTCCATTCCGCGTACACAATGTCCATCTCTCTCCATTCCCCATACACAATTTCCATCTCCCTCCGTTCCCCATACACAATGTCCATCTCCCTCCATTCCCCATACACAATGTCCATCTCCCTCCATTCCCCGTACACAACTTGCATCTCCCTCCGTTCCCCGTACACAGTGCATCTCCCTCCATTCCCCGTACACAATGTGCATCTCCCTCCATTCCCCATACACTATGTGCATCTCCCTCCGTTCCCCATACACAATGTGCATCTCCCTCCATTCCCCGTACACTATGTGCATCTCCCTCCATTCCCCATACACAATGTGCATCTCCCTCCATTCCCCATACACAATGTGCATCACCCTCCATTCCCATACACAACGTGCAAATCCCTCCATTCCCCATACCCTATGTGCATCTCCATTCAATCCCCATACACAACGTGCACCTCCCTCCATTCCCCGTACACAATGTGCATCTCCCTCCATTCCCCACACACTATGTGAATCTCCCTCCGTTCAACGTGCACAATGTGCATCTCCCTCCATTCGGCGTACACAATTTGCATCTCCTTCCATTCCCCATACACAATGTCCATCTCCCTCCATTCCCCACACACAATGTCCATCTCCCTCCGTTCCCCATACACAATGTCCATCTCCGTCCGTTCCCCATACACAATGTCCATCTCCCTCCATTCCCCATACACAATGTCCATCTCCATTCCCCGTACACAATGTCCATCTCCCTCCATTCCCCATATACAATCTCCATCTCCCTCCATTCCCCACGCACAATGTCCATCTCCCTCCATTCCCCATATACAATGTCCATCTCCATTCCCCGTACACAATGTCCATCTCCCTCCATTCCCCATACACAATGTCCATCTCCCTCCATTCCCCACACACAGTCCATCTCCCTCCATTCCCCGTACACAATGTGCATCTCCCTCAATTCCCCATACAAAATGTGCATCTCCTCCATTCAGCGTACACAATGTCCATCTCCCTCCATTCCCCACAGACAGTCAATCTCCCTCCGTTCCTCTTACACAATGTGCATCTCCCTCCTTTCCCCGTACACAATGTGCATCTCCCTCCGTTCCTCTTACACAATGTGCATCTCCCTCCGTTCCCCAATCACAATGTTCATCTCCCTCCTTTCCCCGTACACAATGTGCATCTCCCTCCGTTCCCCATACACAATGTGCATCTCCCCCCGTTCCCCGTACACAATGTCCATCTCCCTCCATTCCGCGTACACAATGTGCATTTCCCTTCATCCCCATACACAATGTGCATCTCCCTCCATTCCCTGTACACAATGTGCATCACCCTCCATTCCCCATGCACTATGTGAATCTCCCTCCGTTCACCGTACACAATGTGCATCTCCCTCCATTCCGCGTACACAATGTGCATCTCCTTCCATTCCCCGTAAACAATGTGCATCTCCTCCATTCCCCATACACAAAGTGCATCTCCCTCCATTCCCCATACACTATGTGCATCTCCCTCCATTCCCATACACATCGTGCAAATCCCTCCATTCCCCATACTCAATGTGCATCTCGCTCTGTTCCCCATACACACTGTGCATCTCCCTTCAATCCCCATACACAACGTGCATCTCCCTCCATTCCCCGTACACAATGTGCATCTCCCTCCATTCCCCATACACAATGTGCATCTCCCTCCATTCCACATACACAATGTGCATCTCCCTCCAATCCCCATACACAATGTGCATCTCCTCCATTCCGCGTACACAATGTCCATCCCCCTCCGTTCCCCATACACAATGTCCATCTCCGTCCGTTGCCCATACACAATGTCCATCTCGCTCCATTCCCAATACACAATGTCCATCTCCATTCCGCGTACACAATGTCCATCTCCCTCCATTCCCCACACACAATGTCCATCTCCCTCCATTCCCCATATACAATGTCCATCTCCATTCCCCGTACACAATGTCCATCTCCCACCATTCCCCATACACAATGTCCATCTCCCTCCGTTCCCCATACACAACGTGCATTTCCCTCCATTACACATACACAATGTGCATCTCGCTCCGTTCCCCATACACAATGTGCATCTCCCTCCATTCCCCATACACAATGTGCATCTCCCTCCGTTCCCCGTACACAATGTCCATCTCCCTCCATTACCCATACACAAAGTGCATCTCCCTCCATACACCATACACTATGTGCATCTCCCTCCATTCCCATACACAACGTGCAAATCCCTCCATTCCCCATACCCAATGTGCATCTCGCACTGTTCCCCATACACAATGTGCATCTCCTCCATTCCCCATACACAAAGTGCATCTCCCTCCATTCCCCATACACTATGTGCATCTCCCTCCATTCCCATACACATCGTGCAAATTCCTCCATTCCCCATACTCAATGTGCATCTCGCTCTGATCCCCATACACAATGTGCATCTCCCTTCAATCCCCATACACAACGTCCATCTCCCTCCATTCCCCATACACAATGTCCATCTCCCTCCATTCCCTGTACACAATCTGCATCTCCCTCCATTCCCCGTACACAATGTGCATCTCCCTCCAATCCCCATAAATAATGTGCATCTCCATCCATTCCCCGTACACAATGTGCATCTCCCTCCATTCCACGTACACAATGTCCATCTCCCTCCATTCCCCGTACACTATGTGCATCTCCCTCCATTCCCCGTACACAATGTGCATCTCCCTCCAATCCCCATAAATAATGTGCATCTCCATCCATTCCCCGTACACAATGTGCATCTCCCTCCATTCCACGTACACAATGTCCATCTCCCTCCATTCCCCGTACACTTTGTGCATCTCCCTCCATTCCCCGTACACAGTGCATCTCCCTCCATTCCCCGTACACAATGTGCATCTCCCTCCATTCCCCATACACAATGTGCATCTCCCTCCATTCCCCATACACAATGTGCATCTCCCTCCATTCCCCATACACAATGTGCATCTCCCTCCAATCCCCATACACAATGTGCATCTCCTCCATTCCGCGTATACAATGTCCATCTCCCTCCGTTCCCCATACACAATGTCCATCTCCGTCCGTTCCCCATACACAATGTCCATCTCCCTCCATTCCCCATACACAATGTGCATCTCCATTCCCCGTACACAATGTCCATCTCCCTCCATTCCCCACACACAATGTCCATCTCCCTCCATTCCCCATATACAATGTCCATCTCCATTCCCCGTACACAATGTCCATCTCCCTCCATTCCCCATACACAATGTCCATCTCCCTCCATTCCCTGTACACAATCTGCATCTCCCTCCATTCCCCGTACACAATGTGCATCTCCCTCCAATCCCCATAAATAATGTGCATCTCCATCCATTCCCCGTACACAATGTGCATCTCCCTCCATTCCACGTACACAATGTCCATCTCCCTCCATTCCCCGTACACTATGTGCATCTCCCTCCATTCCCCGTACACAATGTGCATCTCCCTCCAATCCCCATAAATAATGTGCATCTCCATCCATTCCCCGTAAACAATGTGCATCTCCCTCCATTCCACGTACACAATGTCCATCTCCATCCATTCCCCATACACAATGTGCATCTCCCTCCAATCCCCATACACAATGTCCATCTCCCTCCATTCCCCATACACAATGTGCAGCTCCCTCCGTTCCCCATACACAATGTCCATCTCCCTGCAATCCCCCTACACAATGTGCATCTCCCTCCATTCCCCGTACACAATGTGCATCACCCTCCATTCCCATACACAACGTGCAAATCCCTCCATTCCCCATACCCAATGTGCATCTCCATTCAATCCCCATACACTATGTGAATCTCCCTCCGTTCACCGTACACAATGTGCATCTCCCTCCATTCCGCATACACAATGTGCATCTCCCTCCATTCCCCGTACACAATGTGCATCTCCCTCCATTCCCCGTACACTATGTGCATCTCCCTCCATTCCCCATACACAAAGTGCATCTCCCTCCATTCCCCATACACAATGTGCATCTCCCTCCATTCCCAATACACAACGTGCATCTCCCTCCATTCCCCATACACAATGTGCATCTCCCTCCATTCCCCATACACTATGTGAATCTCCCTCCGTTCACAGTACACAATGTGCATCTCGCTGCATTCCGCGTACACAATGTGCATCTCCAACCATTCCCCATACACAATGTGCATCTTGCTCCATTCCCCATACACAATGTGCATCTCCCTCCATTCCCCGTACACTATGTGCATCTCCCTCCATTCCCCATACACAATGTGCATCTGCCTCCATTCCCCATACACAATGTCTATCTCCCTCCATTCCCCGTACACAATGTGCATCTCCCTCAGTTCCCCATACACAATGCATCTCCCTCCATTCCACGTACACAATTTCCATCTCCCTCCATTCCCCATACACAATGTGCATTTCCCTCCATTCCCCGTACACTATGTGCATTTCCCTCCATTCCCCGTACACTATGTGCATCTCCCTCCATTCCGCGTACACAATGTCCATCTCACTCCATTCCCCATACACAATGTGCATCTCCCTCCATTCCCCGTACACTATGTGCATCTCACTCCATTCCGCGTACACAATGTCCATCTCTCTCCATTCCCCATACACAATTTCCATCTCCCTCCGTTCCCCATACACAATGTCCATCTCCCTCCATTCCCCATACACAATGTCCATCTCCCTCCATTCCCCGTACACAACTTGCATCTCCCTCCGTTCCCCATACACAATGTCCATCTCCGTCCGTTCCCCATACACAATGTGCATCTCCCTCCGTTCCCCATACACAATGTGCATCTCCCTCCATTCCCCGTACACTTTGTGCATCTCCCTCCATTCCCCGTTCACAATGTGCATCTCCCTCCATTCCCCATACACAATGTGCATCTCCCTCCATTCCCCATACACAATGTGCATCTCCCTCCATTCCCCATACACAATGTGCATCTCCCTCCAATCCCCATACACAATGTGCATCTCCTCCATTCCGCGTACCCAATGTCCATCCCCCTCCGTTCCCCATACACAATGTCCATCTCCGTCCGTTGCCCATACACAATGTCCATCTCCCTCCATTCCTCATACACAATGTCCATCTCCATTCCCCGTACACAATGTCCATCTCCCTCCATTCCCCACACACAATGTCCATCTCCCTCCATTCCCCATATACAATGTCCATCTCCATTCCCCGTACACAATGTCCATCTCCCTCCATTCCCCATACACAATGTCCATCTCCCTCCGTTCCCCATACACAACGTGCATTTCCCTCCATTACACATACACAATGTGCATCTCGCTCCGTTCCCCATACACAACGTGCATCTCCCTCCATTCCCCATACACAATGTGCATCTCCCTCCGTTCCCCATATACAACCTCCATCTCCCTCCATTCCCCACACACAATGTCCATCTCCATTCCCCGTACACAATGTCCATCTCCCTCCATTCCCCATACACAATGTCCATCTCCATTCCCCGTACACAATGTCCATCTCCCTCCATTCCCCATATACAATCTCTATCTCCCTCCATTCCCCACACACAATGTCCATCTCCCTCCATTCCCCATATACAATGTCCATCTCCATTCACGGTACACAATGTCCATCTCCCTCCATTCCCCATACACAATGTGCATCTGCCTCCATTCCCCATACACAATGTCTATCTCCCTCCATTCCCCGTACACAATGTGCATCTCCCTCAGTTCCCCATACACAATGTGCATCTCCCTCCATTCTGCGTACACAATTTCCATCTCCCTCCATTCCCCATACACAATGAGCATTTCCCTCCATTCCCCGTACACTATGTGCATTTCCCTCCATTCCCCGTACACTATGTGCACCTCCCTCCATTCCGCGTGCACAATGTCCATCTCACTCCATTCCCCATACACAATGTGCATCTCCCTCCATTCCCCGTACACTATGTGCATCTCACTCCATTCCGCGTACACAATGTCCATCTCTCTCCATTCCCCATACACAATGTCCATCTCCCTCCGTTCCCCATACACAATGTCCATCTCCCTCCATTCCCCATACACAATGTCCATCTCCCTCCATTCCCTGTACACAACTTGCATCTCCCTCCGTTAACCATACACAACGTGCATTTCCCTCCATTCCACATACACAATGTGCATCTCGCTCCGTTCCCCATACACAATGTGCATCTCCCTCCAATCCCCATACACAATGTGCATCTCCCTCCGTTCCCCGTACACAATGTCCATCTCCCTCCATTCCCCATACACAAAGTGTATCTCCCTCCATTCCCCATACACTATGTGCATCTCCCGCCATTCCCATACACAACGTGCAAATCCCTCCATTCCCCATACCCAATGTGCATCTCGCACTGTTCCCCATAAACAATGTGCATCTCCTCCATTCCCCATTCACAAAGTGCATCTCCCTCCATTCCCCATACACTATGTGCATCTCCCTCCATTCCCATACACATCGTGCAAATCCCTCCATTCCCCATACTCAATGGGCATCTCGCTCTGTTCCCCATACACAATGTGCAACTCCCTTCAATCCCCATACACAACGTGCACCTCCCTCCATTCCCCGTACACAATGTGCATCTCCCTCCATTCCGCGTACACAATGTGCATCTCCTTCCATTCCCCATACACAATGTGCATCTCCCTCCATTCCCCATACACAATTTGCATCTCGCTCCGTTCCCCATACACAATGTGCATCTCCCTCCATTCCCCGTACACTTTGTGCATCTCCCTCCATTCCCCGTACACAATGTGCATCTCCCTCCATTCCCCATACACAATGTGCATCTCCCTCCATTCCCCATACACAATGTGCATCTCCCTCCATTCCCCATACACAATGTGCATCTCCCTCCAATCCCCATACACAATGTGCATCTCCTCCATTCCGCGTACACAATGTCCATCCCCCTCCGTTCCCCATACACAATGTCCATCTCCGTCCGTTGCCCATACACAATGTCCATCTCCCTCCATTCCCCATACACAATGTCCATCTCCATTCCCCGTACACAATGTCCATCTCCCTCCATTCCCCACACACAATGTCCATCTCCCTCCATTCCCCATATACAATGTCCATCTCCATTCCCCGTACACAATGTCCATCTCCCTCCATTCCCCATACACAATGTCCATCTCCCTCCGTTCCCCATACACAACGTGCATTTCCCTCCATTACACATACACAATGTGCATCTCGCTCCGTTCCCCATACACAATGTGCATCTCCCTCCATTCCCCATACACAATGTGCATCTCCCTCCGTTCCCCTACACAATGTCCATCTCCCTCCATTACCCATACACAAAGTGCATCTCCCTCCATTCCCCATACACTATGTGCATCTCCCTCCATTCCCATAAACAACGTGCAAATCCCTCCATTCCCCATACCCAATGTGCATCTCGCACTGTTCCCCATACACAATGTGCATCTCCTCCATTCCCCATACACAATGTGCATCTCCCTCCATTCCCATACACATCGTGCAAATTCCTCCATTCCCCATACTCAATGTGCATCTCGCTCTGATCCCCATACACAATGTGCATCTCCCTTCAATCCCCATACACAACGTGCACCTGCCTCCATTCCCCGTACACAATGTGCGTCTCCCTCCATTCCGCGTACACAATGTGCATCTCCTTCCATTCCCCATACACAATGTGCATCTCCCTCCATTCCCCATACACAATTAGCATCTCGCTCCATTCCCCATACACAATGTGCATCTCCCTCCATTCCCCGTACACTTTGTGCATCTCCCTCCATTCCCCGTACACAATGTGCATCTCGCTCCGTTCCCCATACACAATGTGCATCTCGCTCCAATCCCCATACACAATGTGCATCTCCCTCCGTTCCCCGTACACAATGTCCATCTCCCTCCATTCCCCATACACAAAGTGCATCTCCCTCCATTCCCCATACACTATGTGCATCTCCCGCCATTCCCATACACAACGTGCAAATCCCTCCATTCCCCATACCCAATGTGCATCTCGCACTGTTCCCCATAAACAATGTGCATCTCCTCCATTCCCCATTCACAAAGTGCATCTCCCTCCATTCCCCATACACTATGTGCATCTCCCTCCATTCCCATACACATCGTGCAAATCCCTCCATTCCCCATACTCAATGGGCATCTCGCTCTGTTCCCCATACACAATGTGCAACTCCCTTCAATCCCCATACACAACGTGCACCTCCCTCCATTCCCCGTACACAATGTGCATCTCCCTCCATTCCGCGTACACAATGTGCATCTCCTTCCATTCCCCATACACAATGTGCATCTCCCTCCATTCCCCATACACAATTTGCATCTCGCTCCGTTCCCCATACACAATGTGCATCTCCCTCCATTCCCCGTACACTTTGTGCATCTCCCTCCATTCCCCGTACACAATGTGCATCTCCCTCCATTCCCCATACACAATGTGCATCTCCCTCCATTCCCCATACACAATGTGCATCTCCCTCCATTCCCCATACACAATGTGCATCTCCCTCCAATCCCCATACACAATGTGCATCTCCTCCATTCCGCGTACACAATGTCCATCCCCCTCGGTTCCCCATACACAATGTCCATCTCCGTCCGTTGCCCATACACAATGTCCATCTCCCTCCATTCCCCATACACAATGTCCATCTCCATTCCCCGTACACAATGTCCATCTCCCTCCATTCCCCACACACAATGTCCATCTCCCTCCATTCCCCATATACAATGTCCATCTCCATTCCCCGTACACAATGTCCATCTCCCTCCATTCCCCATACACAATGTCCATCTCCCTCCGTTCCCCATACACAACGTGCATTTCCCTCCATTACACATACACAATGTGCATCTCGCTCCGTTCCCCATACACAATGTGCATCTCCCTCCATTCCCCATACACAATGTGCATCTCCCTCCGTTCCCCGTACACAATGTCCATCTCCCTCCATTACCCATACACAAAGTGCATCTCCCTCCATTCCCCATACACTATGTGCATCTCCCTCCATTCCCATAAACAACGTGCAAATCCCTCCATTCCCCATACCCAATGTGCATCTCGCACTGTTCCCCATACACAATGTGCATCTCCTCCATTCCCCATACACAATGTGCATCTCCCTCCATTCACATACACATCGTGCAAATTCCTCCATTCCCCATACTCAATGTGCATCTCGCTCTGATCCCCATACACAATGTGCATCTCCCTTCAATCCCCATACACAACGTGCACCTGCCTCCATTCCCCGTACACAATGTGCGTCTCCCTCCATTCCGCGTACACAATGTGCATCTCCTTCCATTCCCCATACACAATGTGCATCTCCCTCCATTCCCCATACACAATTTGCATCTCGCTCCATTCCCCATACACAATGTGCATCTCCCTCCATTCCCCGTACACTTTGTGCATCTCCCTCCATTCCCCGTACACAATGTGCATCTCCCTCCATTCCCCGTACACAATGTGCATCTCCCTCCATTCCCCATACACAATGTGCATCTCCCTCCATTCCCCATACACAATGTGCATCTCCCTCCATTCCCCATACACAATGTGCATCTCCCTCCAATCCCCATACACAATGTGCATCTCCTCCATTCCGCGTATACAATGTCCATCTCCCTCCGTTCCCCATACACAATGTCCATCTCCGTCCGTTCCCCATACACAATGTCCATCTCCCTCCATTCTCCATACACAATGTCCATCTCCATTCCCCGTACACAATGTCCATCTCCCTCCATTCCCCACACACAATGTCCATCTCCCTCCATTCCCCATATACAATGTCCATCTCCATTCCCCGTACACAATGTCCATCTCCCTCCATTCCCCATACGCAATGTCCATCTCCCTCCATTCCCTGTACACAATCTGCATCTCCCTCCATTCCCCGTACACAATGTGCATCTCCCTCCAATCCCCATAAATAATGTGGATCTCCATCCATTCCCCGTACACCATGTGCATCTCCCTCCATTCCACGTACACAATGTCCATCTCCCTCCATTCCCCGTACACTATGTGCATCTCCGTCCATTCCACGTACACAATGTCCATCACTTTCCATTACCCGTACACAATGTGCATCTCCCTGCAATCCCCATACACAATGTCCATCTCCCTCCAATCCCCATACACAATGTGCATCTCCCTCCGTTCCCCATACACAATGTCCATCTCCCTGCAATCCCCCTACACAATGTGCATCTCCCTCCATTCCCCGTACACAATGTGCATCACCCTCCATTCCCATACACAACGTGCAAATCCCTCCATTCCCCATACCCAATGTGCATCTCCATTCAATCCCCATACACTATGTGAATCTCCCTCCGTTCACAGTACACAATGTGCATCTCCCTCCATTCCGCATACACAATGTGCATCTCCCTCCATTCCTCGTACACAATGTGCATCTCCCTCCATTCCCCGTACACAATGTGCATCTCCCTCCATTCCCCATACACAATGTGCATCTCCCTCCATTCCCCATACACAATGTGCATCTCCCTCCAATCCCCATACACAATGTGCATCTCCTCCATTCCGCGTACACAATGTCCATCCCCCTCCGTTCCCCATACACAATGTCCATCTCCGTCCGTTGCCCATACACAATGTCCATCTCGCTCCATTCCCAATACACAATGTCCATCTCCATTCCGCGTACACAATGTCCATCTCCCTCCATTCCCCACACACAATGTCCATCTCCCTCCATTCCCCATATACAATGTCCATCTCCATTCCCCGTACACAATGTCCATCTCCCACCATTCCCCATACACAATGTCCATCTCCCTCCGTTCCCCATACACAACGTGCATTTCCCTCCATTACACATACACAATGTGCATCTCGCTCCGTTCCCCATACACAATGTGCATCTCCCTCCATTCCCCATACACAATGTGCATCTCACTCCGTTCCCCATACACAATGTCCATCTCCCTCCGTTCCCCATACACAACGTGCATTTCCCTCCATTACACATACACAATGTGCATCTCGCTCCGTTCCCCATACACAATGTGCATCTCCCTCCATTCCCCATACACAATGTGCATCTCCCTCCGTTCCCCGTACACAATGTCCATCTCCCTCCATTACCCATACACAAAGTGCATCTCCCTCCATACACCATACACTATGTGCATCTCCCTCCATTCCCATACACAACGTGCAAATCCCTCCATTCCCCATACCCAATGTGCATCTCGCACTGTTCCCCATACACAATGTGCATCTCCTCCATTCCCCATACACAAAGTGCATCTCCCTCCATTCCCCATACACTATGTGCATCTCCCTCCATTCCCATACACATCGTGCAAATTCCTCCATTCCCCATACTCAATGTGCATCTCGCTCTGATCCCCATACACAATGTGCATCTCCCTTCAATCCCCATACACAACGTGCACCTCCCTCCATTCCCCGTACACAATGTGCATCTCCCTCCATTCCGCGTACACAATGTGCATCTCCTTCCATTCCCCATACACAATGTGCATCTCCCTCCATTCCCCATACACAATTTGCATCTCGCTCCATTCCCCATACACAATGTGCATCTCCCTCCATTCCCCGTACACTTTGTGCATCTCCCTCCATTCCCCGTACACAGTGCATCTCCCTCCATTCCCCGTACACAATGTGCATCTCCCTCCATTCCCCATACACACTGTGCATCTCCCTCCATTCCCCATACACAATGTGCATCTCCCTCCATTCCCCATACACAATGTGCATCTCCCTCCAATCCCCATACACAATGTGCATCTCCTCCATTCCGCGTATACAATGTCCATCTCCCTCCGTTCCCCATACACAATGTCCATCTCCGTCCGTTCCCCATACACAATGTCCATCTCCCTCCATTCCCCATACACAATGTCCATCTCCATTCCCCGTACACAATGTCCATCTCCCTCCATTCCCCACACACAATGTCCATCTCCCTCCATTCCCCATATACAATGTCCATCTCCATTCCCCGTACACAATGTCCATCTCCCTCCATTCCCCATACACAATGTCCATCTCCCTCCATTCCCTGTACACAATCTGCATCTCCCTCCATTCCCCGTACACAATGTGCATCTCCCTCCAATCCCCATAAATAATGTGCATCTCCCTCCATTCCCCGTACACAATGTGCATCTCCCTCCAATCCCCATAAATAATGTGCATCTCCATCCATTCCCCGTACACAATGTGCATCTCCCTCCATTCCACGTACACAATGTCCATCTCCATCCATTCCCCATACACAATGTGCATCTCCCTCCAATCCCCATACACAATGTCCATCTCCCTCCAATCCCCATACACAATGTGCAGCTCCCTCCGTTCCCCATACACAATATCCATCTCCCTGCAATCCCCCTACACAATGTGCATCTCCCTCCATTCCCCGTACACAATGTGCATCACCCTCCATTCCCATACACAACGTGCAAATCCCTCCATTCCCCATACCCAATGTGCATCTCCATTCAATCCCCATACACTATGTGAATCTCCCTCCGTTCACCGTACACAATGTGCATCTCCCTCCATTCCGCATACACAATGTGCATCTCCCTCCATTCCCCGTACACAATGTGCATCTCCCTCCATTCCCCGTACACTATGTGCATCTCCCTCCATTCCCCATACACAAAGTGCATCTCCCTCCATTCCCCATACACAATGTGCATCTCCCTCCATTCCCAATACACAACGTGCATCTCCCTCCATTCCCCATGCACAATGTGCATCTCCCTCCATTCCCCATACACTATGTGAATCTCCCTCCGTTCACAGTACACAATGTGCATATCGCTGCATTCCGCGTACACAATGTGCATCTCCAACCATTCCCCATACACAATGTGCATCTTGCTCCATTCCCCATACACAATGTGCATCTCCTTCCATTCCCCGTACACTATGTGCATCTCCCTCCATTCCCCATACACAATGTGCATCTGCCTCCATTCCCCATACACAATGTCTATCTCCCTCCATTCCCCGTACACAATGTGCATCTCCCTCAGTTCCCCATACACAATGTGCATCTCCCTCCATTCCGCGTACACAATTTCCATCTCCCTCCATTCCCCATACACAATGTGCATTTCCCTCCATTCCCCGTACACTATGTGCATTTCCCTCCATTCCCCGTACACTATGTGCATCTCCCTCCATTCCGCGTACACAATGTCCATCTCACTCCATTCCCCATACACAATGTGCATCTCCCTCCATTCCCCGTACACTATGTGCATCTCACTCCATTCCGCGTACACAATGTCCATCTCTCTCCATTCCCCATACACAATTTCCATCTCCCTCCGTTCCCCATACACAATGTCCATCTCCCTCCATTCCCCATACACAATGTCCATCTCCCTCCATTCCCCGTACACAACTTGCATCTCCCTCCGTTCCCCGTACACAGTGCATCTCCCTCCATTCCCCGTACACAATGTGCATCTCCCTCCATTCCCCATACACTATGTGCATCTCCCTCCGTTCCCCATACACAATGTGCATCTCCCTCCATTCCCCGTACACTATGTGCATCTCCCTCCATTCCCCATACACAATGTGCATCTCCCTCCATTCCCCATACACAATGTGCATCACCCTCCATTCCCATACACAACGTGCAAATCCCTCCATTCCCCATACCCTATGTGCATCTCCATTCAATCCCCATACACAACGTGCACCTCCCTCCATTCCCCGTACACAATGTGCATCTCCCTCCATTCCCCACACACTATGTGAATCTCCCTCCGTTCAACGTGCACAATGTGCATCTCCCTCCATTCGGCGTACACAATTTGCATCTCCTTCCATTCCCCATACACAATGTCCATCTCCCTCCATTCCCCACACACAATGTCCATCTCCCTCCGTTCCCCATACACAATGTCCATCTCCGTCCGTTCCCCATACACAATGTCCATCTCCCTCCATTCCCCATACACAATGTCCATCTCCATTCCCCGTACACAATGTCCATCTCCCTCCATTCCCCATATACAATCTCCATCTCCCTCCATTCCCCACGCACAATGTCCATCTCCCTCCATTCCCCATATACAATGTCCATCTCCATTCCCCGTACACAATGTCCATCTCTCTCCATTCCCCATACACAATGTCCATCTCCCTCCATTCCCCACACACAGTCCATCTCCCTCCATTCCCCGTACACAATGTGCATCTCCCTCAATTCCCCATACAAAATGTGCATCTCCTCCATTCAGCGTACACAATGTCCATCTCCCTCCATTCCCCACAGACAGTCAATCTCCCTCCGTTCCTCTTACACAATGTGCATCTCCCTCCTTTCCCCGTACACAATGTGCATCTCCCTCCGTTCCTCTTACACAATGTGCATCTCCCTCCGTTCCCCAATCACAATGTTCATCTCCCTCCTTTCCCCGTACACAATGTGCATCTCCCTCCGTTCCCCATACACAATGTGCATCTCCCCCCGTTCCCCGTACACAATGTCCATCTCCCTCCATTCCGCGTACACAATGTGCATTTCCCTTCAATCCCCATACACAACGTGCACCTCCCTCCATTCCCCGTACACAATGTGCATCACCCTCCATTCCCCATGCACTATGTGAATCTCCCTCCGTTCACCGTACACAATGTGCATCTCCCTCCATTCCGCGTACACAATGTGCATCTCCTTCCATTCCCCGTAAACAATGTGCATCTCCTGCATTCCCCATTCACAAAGTGCATCTCCCTCCATTCCCCATACACTATGTGCATCTCCCTCCATTCCCATACACATCGTGCAAATCCCTCCATTCCCCATACTCAATGTGCATCTCGCTCTGTTCCCCATACACACTGTGCATCTCCCTTCAATCCCCATACACAACGTGCATCTCCCTCCATTCCCCGTACACAATGTGCATCTCCCTCCATTCCCCATACACAATGTGCATCTCCCTCCATTCCCCATACACAATGTGCATCTCCCTCCAATCCCCATACACAATGTGCATCTCCTCCATTCCGCGTACACAATGTCCATCCCCCTCCGTTCCCCATACACAATGTCCATCTCCGTCCGTTGCCCATACACAATGTCCATCTCGCTCCATTCCCAATACACAATGTCCATCTCCATTCCGCGTACACAATGTCCATCTCCCTCCATTCCCCACACACAATGTCCATCTCCCTCCATTCCCCATATACAATGTCCATCTCCATTCCCCGTACACAATGTCCATCTCCCACCATTCCCCATACACAATGTCCATCTCCCTCCGTTCCCCATACACAACGTGCATTTCCCTCCATTACACATACACAATGTGCATCTCGCTCCGTTCCCCATACACAATGTGCATCTCCCTCCATTCCCCATACACAATGTGCATCTCCCTCCGTTCCCCGTACACAATGTCCATCTCCCTCCATTACCCATACACAAAGTGCATCTCCCTCCATACACCATACACTATGTGCATCTCCCTCCATTCCCATACACAACGTGCAAATCCCTCCATTCCCCATACCCAATGTGCATCTCGCACTGTTCCCCATACACAATGTGCATCTCCTCCATTCCCCATACACAAAGTGCATCTCCCTCCATTCCCCATACACTATGTGCATCTCCCTCCATTCCCATACACATCGTGCAAATTCCTCCATTCCCCATACTCAATGTGCATCTCGCTCTGATCCCCATACACAATGTGCATCTCCCTTCAATCCCCATACACAACGTCCATCTCCCTCCATTCCCCATACACAATGTCCATCTCCCTCCATTTCATGTACACAATCTGCATCTCCCTCCATTCCCCGTACACAATGTGCATCTCCCTCCAATCCCCATAAATAATGTGCATCTCCATCCATTCCCCGTACACAATGTGCATCTCCCTCCATTCCACGTACACAATGTCCATCTCCCTCCATTCCCCGTACACTATGTGCATCTCCCTCCATACCCCGTACACAATGTGCATCTCCCTCCAATCCCCATTAATAATGTGCATCTCCATCCATTCCCCGTACACAATGTGCATCTCCCTCCATTCCACGTACACAATGTCCATCTCCCTCCATTCCCCGTACACTTTGTGCATCTCCCTCCATTCCCCGTACACAGTGCATCTCCCTCCATTCCCCGTACACAATGTGCATCTCCCTCCATTCCCCATACACAATGTGCATCTCCCTCCATTCCCCATACACAATGTGCATCTCCCTCCATTCCCCATACACAATGTGCATCTCCCTCCAATCCCCATACACAATGTGCATTTCCTCCATTCCGCGTATACAATGTCCATCTCCCTCCGTTCCCCATACACAATGTCCATCTCCGTCCGTTCCCCATACACAATGTCCATCTCCCTCCATTCCCCATACACAAT
This sequence comes from Hypanus sabinus, assembly GCF_030144855.1. Classification (NCBI taxonomy): domain Eukaryota; kingdom Metazoa; phylum Chordata; class Chondrichthyes; order Myliobatiformes; family Dasyatidae; genus Hypanus; species Hypanus sabinus. The sequence continues at coordinate 4,580 of NW_026780478.1, read as the reverse complement.
GTCCATCTCCATTCCCCGTACACAATGTCCATCTCCCTCCATTCCCCACACACAATGTCCATCTCCCTCCATTCCCCATATACAATGTCCATCTCCATTCCCCGTACACAATGTCCATCTCCCTCCATTCCCCATACACAATGTCCATCTCCCTCCATTCCCCGTACACAATCTGCATCTCCCTCCATTCCCCGTACACAATGTGCATCTCCCTCCAATCCCCATAAATAATGTGCATCTCCATCCATTCCCCGTACACAATGTGCATCTCCCTCCATTCCACGTACACAATGTCCATCTCCCTCCATTCCCCGTACACTATGTGCATCTCCCTCCATTCCCCGTACACAATGTGCATCTCCCTCCAATCCCCATAAATAATGTGCATCTCCATCCATTCCCCGTAAACAATGTGCATCTCCCTCCATTCCACGTACACAATGTCCATCTCCATCCATTCCCCATACACAATGTGCATCTCCCTCCAATCCCCATACACAATGTCCATCTCCCTCCATTCCCCATACACAATGTGCAGCTCCCTCCGTTCCCCATACACAATGTCCATCTCCCTGCAATCCCCCTACACAATGTGCATCTCCCTCCATTCCCCGTACACAATGTGCATCACCCTCCATTCCCATACACAACGTGCAAATCCCTCCATTCCCCATACCCAATGTGCATCTCCATTCAATCCCCATACACTATGTGAATCTCCCTCCGTTCACCGTACACAATGTGCATCTCCCTCCATTCCGCATACACAATGTGCATCTCCCTCCATTCCCCGTACACAATGTGCATCTCCCTCCATTCCCCGTACACTATGTGCATCTCCCTCCATTCCCCATACACAAAGTGCATCTCCCTCCATTCCCCATACACAATGTGCATCTCCCTCCATTCCCAATACACAACGTGCATCTCCCTCCATTCCCCATACACAATGTGCATCTCCCTCCATTCCCCATACACTATGTGAATCTCCCTCCGTTCACAGTACACAATGTGCATCTCGCTGCATTCCGCGTACACAATGTGCATCTCCAACCATTCCCCATACACAATGTGCATCTTGCTCCATTCCCCATACACAATGTGCATCTCCCTCCATTCCCCGTACACTATGTGCATCTCCCTCCATTCCCCATACACAATGTGCATCTGCCTCCATTCCCCATACACAATGTCTATCTCCCTCCATTCCCCGTACACAATGTGCATCTCCCTCAGTTCCCCATACACAATGTGCATCTCAATCCATTCCACGTACACAATTTCCATCTCCCTCCATTCCCCATACACAATGTGCATTTCCCTCCATTCCCCGTACACTATGTGCATTTCCCTCCATTCCTCGTACACTATGTGCATCTCCCTCCATTCCGCGTACACAATGTCCATCTCACTCCATTCCCCATACACAATGTGCATCTCCCTCCATTCCCCGTACACTATGTGCATCTCACTCCATTCCGCGTACACAATGTCCATCTCTCTCCATTCCCCATACACAATTTCCATCTCCCTCCGTTCCCCATACACAATGTCCATCTCCCTCCATTCCCCATACACAATGTCCATCTCCCTCCATTCCCCGTACACAACTTGCATCTCCCTCCGTTCCCCATACACAATGTCCATCTCCGTCCGTTCCCCATACACAATGTGCAGCTCCCTCCATTCCCCATACACAATGTGCATCTCCCTCCATTCCCCGTACACTATGTGCATCTCCCTCCATTCACCATACATAAAGTGCATCTCCATCCATTCCCCGTACACAATGTGCATCTCCCTCCATTCCCCATACACAATGTGCATCTCCCTCCATTCCCCATACACTATGTGCATCTCCCTCCGTTCCCCATACACAATGTGCATCTCCCTCCATTCCCCGTACACTATGTGCATCTCCCTCCATTCCCCATACACAATGTGCATCTCCCTCCATTCCCCATACACAATGTGCATCACCCTCCATTCCCATACACAACGTGCAAATCCCTCCATTCCCCATACCCTATGTGCATCTCCATTCAATCCCCATACACAACGTGCACCTCCCTCCATTCCCCGTACACAATGTGCATCTCCCTCCATTCCCCACACACTATGTGAATCTCCCTCCGTTCAACGTGCACAATGTGCATCTCCCTCCATTCGGCGTACACAATTTGCATCTCCTTCCATTCCCCATACACAATGTCCATCTCATTCCATTCCCCACACACAATGTCCATCTCCCTCCGTTCCCCATACACAATGTCCATCTCCGTCCGTTCCCCATACAACAATGTCCATCTCCCTCCATTCCCCATACACAATGTCCATCTCCATTCCCCGTACACAATGTCCATCTCCCTCCATTCCCCATACACAATGTGCATCTCCCTCCATTCCCAATACACAACGTGCATCTCCCTCCATTCCCCATACACAATGTGCATCTCCCTCCATTCCACATACACTATGTGAATCTCCCTCCGTTCACAGTACACAATGTGCATCTCGCTGCATTCCGCGTACACAATGTGCATCTCCAACCATTCCCATACACAATGTGCATCTTGCTCCATTCCCCATACACAATGTGCATCTCCCTCCATTCCCCGTACACTATGTGCATCTCCCTCCATTCCCCATACACAATGTGCATCTGCCTCCATTCCCCATACACAATGTCTATCTCCCTCCATTCCCCGTACACAATGTGCATCTCCCTCAGTTCCCCATACACAATGTGCATCTCCCTCCATTCCGCGTACACAATTTCCATCTCCCTCCATTCCCCATACACAATGTGCATTTCCCTCCATTCCCCGTACACTATGTGCATTTCCCTCCATTCCCCGTACACTATGTGCATCTCCCTCCATTCCGCGTACACAATGTCCATCTCACTCCATTCCCCATACACAATGTGCATCTCCCTCCATTCCCCGTACACTATGTGCATCTCACTCCATTCCGCGTACACAATGTCCATCTCTCTCCATTCCCCATACACAATTTCCATCTCCCTCCGTTCCCCATACACAATGTCCATCTCCCTCCATTCCCCATACACAATGTCCATCTCCCTCCATTCCCCGTACACAACTTGCATCTCCCTCCGTTCCCCATACACAATGTCCATCTCCGTCCGTTCCCCATACACAATGTGCATCTCCCTCCATTCCCCATACACAACGTGCATCTCCCTCCATTCCCCGTACACTATGTGCATCTCCCTCCATTCACCATACATAAAGTGCATCTCCATCCATTCCCCGTACACAATGTGCATCTCCCTCCATTCCCCATACACAATGTGCATCTCCCTCCATTCCCCATACACTATGTGCATCTCCCTCCGTTCCCCATACACAATGTGCATCTCCCTCCATTCCCCGTACACTATGTGCATCTCCCTCCATTCCCCATACACAATGTGCATCTCCCTCCATTCCGCGTACACAATTTCCATCTCCCTCCATTCCCCATACACAATGTGCATTTCCCTCCATTCCCGTACACTATGTGCATTTCCCTCCATTCCCCGTACACTATGTGCATCTCCCTCCATTCCGCGTACACAAATGTCCATCTCACTCCATTCCCCATACACAATGTGCATCTCCCTCCATTCCCCGTACACTATGTGCATCTCACTCCATTCCGCGTACACAATGTCCATCTCTCTCCATTCCCCATACACAATTTCCATCTCCCTCCGTTCCCCATACACAATGTCCATCTCCCTCCATTCCCCATACACAATGTCCATCTCCCTCCATTCCCCGTACACAACTTGCATCTCCCTCCGTTCCCCGTACACAGTGCATCTCCCTCCATTCCCCGTACACAATGTGCATCTCCCTCCATTCCCCATACACTATGTGCATCTCCCTCCGTTCCCCATACACAATGTGCATCTCCCTCCATTCCCCGTACACTATGTGCATCTCCCTCCATTCCCCATACACAATGTGCATCTCCCTCCATTCCCCATACACAATGTGCATCACCCTCCATTCCCATACACAACGTGCAAATCCCTCCATTCCCCATACCCTATGTGCATCTCCATTCAATCCCCATACACAACGTGCACCTCCCTCCATTCCCCGTACACAATGTGCATCTCCCTCCATTCCCACACACTATGTGAATCTCCCTCCGTTCAACGTGCACAATGTGCATCTCCCTCCATTCGGCGTACACAATTTGCATCTCCTTCCATTCCCCATACACAATGTCCATCTCCCTCCATTCCCCACACACAATGTCCATCTCCCTCCGTTCCCCATACACAATGTCCATCTCCGTCCGTTCCCATACACAATGTCCATCTCCCTCCATTCCCCATACACAATGTCCATCTCCATTCCCCGTACACAATGTCCATCTCCCTCCATTCCCCATATACAATCTCCATCTCCCTCCATTCCCCACGCACAATGTCCATCTCCCTCCATTCCCCATATACAATGTCCATCTCCATTCCCCGTACACAATGTCCATCTCCCTCCATTCCCCATACACAATGTCCATCTCCCTCCATTCCCCACACACAGTCCATCTCCCTCCATTCC
>NW_026780477.1:0-34082 GCF_030144855.1 Hypanus sabinus | reverse complement strand
GGTTTTTACAGAGATCGAGAGGGGGTGAGGGAGGGGTTTGAACAGGAGGACGGGGGTGTGTAGGGGTTACAGAGATAGGGAGGGGGTGAGGGAGGGGTTTGAACAGGAGGACGGGGAGTGAAGGGGTGTCAGAGATAGGGAGGGGGTGAGGGAGGGGTTTTGAACAGGAGGACGGGGAGTGTAGGAGTGACAGAGATACGGAGTGAGGGAGGGGTTTTGAAACAGGAGGACGGGGAGTGTAGGGGTTACAGAGATTGGGGAGGGGGTGAGGGAGGGGTTTGAAACAGGAGGACGGGGGAGTGTAGGAGTGACAGAGATAGGGAGGGGGTGAGGGAGGGGTTTGAACAGGAGGACGGGGAGTGTAGGGGTTACAGAGATCGAGAGGGAGGTGAGGGAGGGGTTTGAAACAGGAGGACGGGGTGTGTAGGGGTTTACAGAGATTGGGAGGGAGTGAGGGAGGGGTTTGAACAGGAGGACGGGGAGTGTAGGGGTTTACAGAGATCGAGAGGGGAGTGAGGGAGGGGTTTGAACAGGAAGACGGGGTGTTGTAGGGGCGACAGAGATAGGGAGGGGGGTGAGGGAGGGGTATGAACAGGAGGACGGGGAGTGTAGGGGTTACAGAGATTGGAGGGGGTGAGGGAGGGGTTTGAACAGGAGGACGGGGAGTGTAGGAGTGACAGAGATAGGGAGGGGTTTGAACAGTAGGACGGGGGAGTGTGGGGGTTACAGAGATCGAGAGTGGGTGAGGGAGTGGTTTGAACAGGAGGACGGGGAGTGTAGGGGTTACAGAGATAGGGAGGGGGTGAGGGAGGGGTATGAACAGGAGGACGGGGAGTGTAGGGGTTACAGAGATAGGGAGGGGGTGAGGGAGGGGTTTGAACAGGAGGACGGGGAGTGTAGGGGTTACAGAGATCGAGAGGGAGTGAGGGAGGGGTTTGAAACAGGAGGGACGGGGAGTGTAGGGGTGACAGAGATAGAGAGTGGGTGAGGGAGGGGTTTGAACAGGAGGACGGGGAGTGTAGGGGTTACAGAGATCGAGAGGGAGTGAGGGAGGGGTTTGAAACAGGAGGACGGGGAGTGAAGGGGTGTCAGAGATAGGGAGGGGGTGAGGGAGGGGTTTGAACAGGAGGACGGGGAGTGTAGGGGTGACAGAGATCGAGAGGGAGTGAGGGAGGGGTTTTGAACAGGAGGACGGGGTGTGTAGGAGTGACAGAGATAGGGAGTGAGGGAGGGGTTTGAACGGGAGGGACGGGGAGTGTAGGGGTTACAGAGATTGGGAGGGGGTGAGGGAGGGGTTTCAACAGGAGGACGGGGAGTGTGGGGTTTACAGAGATCGAGAGGGGGTGAGGGAGGGGTTTGAACAGGAGGACGGGGGTGTGTAGGGGTTACAGAGATAGGGAGGGGGTGAGGGAGGGGTTTTGAACAGGAGGACGGGGAGTGAAGGGGTGTCAGAGATAGGGAGGGGGTGAGGGAGGGGTTTGAACAGGAGGACGGGGAGTGTAGGAGTGACAGAGATAGGGAGTGAGGGAGGGGGTTTGAACGGGAAGGACGGGGAGTGTAGGGGTTACAGAGATTGGGAAAGGGTGAGGGAGGGGTTTGAACAGGAGGACGGGGAGTGTAGGAGTGACAGAGTTAGGGAGGGGGGTGAGGGAGGGGTTTGAACAGTAGGACGGGGAGTGTGGGGGTGTCAGAGATAGGGAGGGAGTGAGGGAGGGGTTTGAACAGGAGGACGGGGAGTGTAGGGGTTACAGAGATAGGGAGGGGGTGAGGGGAGGGTTTTGAACAGTAGGGACGGGGAGTGTGGGGGGTTACAGAGATCGAGAGTGGGTGAGGGAGGGGTTTGAACAGGAGGACGGGGTGTGTAGGGGTTACAGAGATAGGGAGGGGGTGAGGGAGGGGTTTGAACAGTAGGACGGGGAGTGTGGGGGTTACAGAGATCGAGAGTGGGTGAGGGAGGGGTTTTGAACAGGAGGACGGGGTGTGTAGGGGTTACAGAGATAGGGAGGGGGTGAGGGAGGGGTTTGAACAGGAGGACGGGGAGTGTAGGGGTTACAGAGATAGGGAGGGGGTGAGGGAGGGGTTTTGAACAGGAGAACGGGGAGTGTAGGGGTGACAGAGATAGGGAGGGGGTGAGGGAGGGGTTTGAACAGAAGGACGGGGAGTGTAGGGGTGACAGAGATAGGGAGGGGGGTGAGGGAGGGGGTTTGAACAGGGAGGACGGGGAGTGTAGGGGGTTACAGAGATTGGGAGGGGGTGAGGGAGGGGTTTGAACAGGAGGACGGGGAGTGTAGGAGTGACAGAGATAGGGAGGGGGTTTGAACAGTAGGGACGGGGAGTGTGGGGGGTTACAGAGATCGAGAGTGGGTGAGGGAGTGGTTTGAACAGGAGGACGGGGAGTGTAGGGGTTACAGAGATAGGGAGGGGGTGAGGGAGGGGTATGAACAGGAGGACGGGGAGTGTAGGGGTTACAGAGATAGGGAGGGGGTGAGGGAGGGGTTTGAACAGGAGGACGGGGAGTGTAGGGGTTACAGAGATCGAGAGGGAGTGAGGGAGGGTTTGAAACAGGAGGACGGGGTGTGTAGGGGTGACAGAGATAGGGAGGGGGTGAGGGAGGGGTATGAACAGGAGGACGGGGAGTGTAGGGGTTACAGAGATAGGGAGGGGGGTGAGGGAGCGGTTTTGAACAGGAGGACGGGGAGTGTAGGAGTGACAGAGATAGGGAGGGGTTTGAACAGTAGGACGGGGAGTGTGGGGGTTACAGAGATCGAGAGTGGGTGAGGGAGTGGTTTGAACAGGAGGACGGGGAGTGTAGGGGTTACAGAGATAGGGAGGGGGTGAGGGAGGGGTATGAACAGGAGGACGGGGAGTGTAGGGGTTACAGGAGATAGGGAGGGGGTGAGGGAGGGGTTTGAACAGGAGGACGGGGAGTGTAGGGGTTACAGAGATCGAGAGGGAGTGAGGGAGGGGTTTGAACAGGAGGACGGGGAGTGTAGGGGTGACAGAGATAGAGAGTGGGTGAGGGAGGGGTTTGAACAGGAGGACGGGGAGTGTAGGGGTTACAGAGATCGAGAGGGAGTGAGGGAGGGGTTTGAACAGGAGGACGGGGAGTGAAGGGGTGTCAGAGATAGGGAGGGGGTGAGGGAGGGGTTTGAACAGGAGGACGGGGAGTGAAGGGGGTGTCAGAGATAGGGAGGGGGTGAGGGACGGGATTGAACAGGAGGACGGGGTGTGTAGGGGTGGACAGAGATAGGGAGGGGGTGAGGGAGGAGGATGGGGAATGTTGGGGTGTCAGAGATAGGGAGGGGGGTGAGGGAGGGGTTTGAACAGGAGGACGGGGTGTGTAGGGGTTACAGAGATAGGGAGGGGGTGAGGGAGGGGTTTGAACAGGAGGACGGGGAGTGAAGGGGTGTCAGAGATAGGGAGGGGGGTGAGGGAGGGGTTTGAACAGGAGGACGGGGGAGTGTAGGGGTTACAGAGATAGGGAGGGGGTGAGGGAGGGGGTATGAACAGGAGGACGGGGAGTGTAGGGGTTACAGAGATAGGGAGGGGGTGAGGGAGGGGTTTGAACAGGAGGACGGGGAGTGTAGGGGTTACAGAGATCGAGAGGGAGTGAGGGAGGGGTTTGAACAGGAGGACGGGGGTGTGTAGGGGTGACAGAGATAGGGAGGGGGTGAGGGAGGGGTATGAACAGGAGGACGGGGAGTGTAGGGGGTTACAGAGATAGGGAGGGGGTGAGGTAGGGGTTTGAACAGGGAGGACGGGGAGTGTAGGAGTGACAGAGATAGGGGAGGGGTTTGTACAGTAGGACGGGGGAGTGTAGGGGTTACAGAGATTGGGAGGGTGTGAGGGAGGGGTTTGAACAGGAGGACGGGGAGTGTAGGAGTGACAGAGATAGGGAGGGGGTGAGGGAGGGGTTTGAACAGGAGGACGGGGAGTGTAGGGGTTTACAGAGATAGGGAGGGGGTGAGGGGAGGGGTTTGAACAGGAGGACGGGGGAGTGTGGGGGTTACAGAGATCGAGAGGGAGTGAGGAAGGGTTTGAAACAGGAGGACGGGGGTGTGTAGGGGTGACAGAGATAGGGAGGGGGTGAGGGAGGAGGACGGGGAGTGTGGGGGTTACAGAGATAGGGATTGGGTTGAGGGAGGGGTTTGAACAGGAGGACGGGGAGTGTAGGGGTGACAGAGATAGGGAGTGGGTGAGGGAGGGGGTTTGAACAGGAGGACGGGGAGTGTAGGGGTTTACAGAGATAGGGAGGGGGTGAGGGAGGGTTTGAACAGGAGGACGGGGAGTGTGGGGGTTTACAGAGATAGGGAGGGGGTGAGGGAGGGTTTGAACAGGAGGACGGGGAGTGCAGGGGTTACAGAGATAGGGAGGGGGTGAGGGAGGGGTTTGAACAGGAGGACGGAGAATTTAGGGGTTACAGAGATAGGGATGGGGTGAGGGAGGGGTTTGAACAGGAGGGACGGGGAGTGTAGGGGTTACAGAGATAGGTAGGGGGTGAGGGAGGGGTTTGAACAGGAGGAACGGGAGTGTAGGGGTTACAGAGATAGGGAGGGGGTGAGGGAGGGGGTTTGAACAGGAGGACGGGGAGTGTAGGGGTTACAGAGATAGGGAGGGGGTGAGGGAGGGGTTTGAACAGGAGGACGGAGAATTTAGGGGTTACAGAGATAGGGATGGGGGTGAGGGAGGGGTTTGAACAGGAGGGACGGGGGAGTGTAGGGGTTACAGAGATAGGTAGGGGGTGAGGGGAGGGGTTTTGAACAGGAGGACGGGGGAGTGTAGGGGTTTACAGAGATAGGGAGGGGGTGAGGGAGGGGTTTGAACAGGAGGACGGGGAGTGTAGGGGTGACAGAGATAGGGAGGGGGTGAGGGAGGGGTTTGAACAGGAGGACGGGGAGTGTAGGGGTGACAGAGATAGGGAGGGGGTGAGGGAGGGGTTTGAACAGGAGGACGGGGGAGTGTAGGGGTGACAGAGATAGGGAGGGGGGTGAGGGAGGGGTTTGAACAGGAAGATGGGGGAGTGTTGGGGTGACAAAGATAGGGAGGGGGTGAGGGAGGGGTTTGAACAGGAGGACGGGGGAGTGTGGGGGTGACAGAGATCGAGAGGGGGTGAGGGAGGGGTTTGAACAGGAGGACGGGGAGTGTAGGGGTGACAGATATAGGGAGGGGGTGAGGGAGGGGTTTTGAACAGGAGGACGGGGAGTGAAGGGGTGTCAGAGATAGGGAGGGGGAAAGGGAGGGGTTTGAACAGGAGGGACGGGGAGTGTAGGGGTTACAGAGATAGGGAGGGGGTGAGGGGAGGGGTTTGAACAGGAGGGACGGGGAGTGTGGGGGTTACAGAGATCGAGAGGGAGTGAGGGAGGGTTTGATCAGGAGGACGGGGTGTGGTAGGGGTGACAGAGATAGGGAGGGGGGTGAGGGAGGAGGACGGGGAATGTTGGGGTGTCAGAGATAGGGAGGGGGTGAGGGAGGGGTTTGAACATGAGGACGGGGTGTGTAGGGGTTACAGAGATAGGGAGGGGGTGAGGGAGGGGTTTGAACAGGAGGACGGGGAGTGAAGGGGTGTCAGAGATATGGAGGGGGTGAGGGAGGGGTTTGAACAGGAGGACGGGGAGTGTAGGGGTTACAGAGATAGGGAGGGGGAAAGGGAGGGGTTTGAACAGGAGGACGGGGAGTGTAGGAGTTACAGAGATAGGGAGGGGGGTGAGGGAGGGGTTTGAACAGGAGGACGGGGAGTGTAGGGGTTACAGAGATAGGGAGGGGGTGAGGGAGGGGTTTGAACAGGAGGACGGGGTGTGTAGGGGTGACAGAGATAGGGAGGGGGTGAGGGAGGAGGACGGGGAGTGTGGGGGTTACGGAGATCGAGAGGGAGTGAGGGAGGGTTTGAACAGGAGGACGGGGTGTGTAGGGGGTTACAGAGATAGGGATGGGGTGAGGGAGGGGTTTGAACAGGAGGACGGGGAGAGTAGGGGTGACAGAGATAGGGAGTGGGTGAGGGAGGGGTTTGAACAGGAGGACGGAGAGTGTAGGGGTTACAGAGTTCGACAGGGAGTGAGGGAGGGGTTTGAACAGGAGGACGGGGAGTGTAGGGGTGACAGAGATAGGGAGGGAGGGAGGGGTTTGAACAGGAGGACGGGGAGTGTAGGGGTTACAGAGATTGGGAGGGGGTGAGGGAGGGGTTTGAACAGGAGGACGGGGAGTGTAGGAGTGACAGAGATAGGGAGGGGTTTGAACAGTAGGACGGGGAGTGTGGGGGTTACAGAGATCGAGAGTGGGTGAGGAAGGGGTTTGAACAGGAGGACGGGGTGTGTAGGGGTGACAGAGATAGGGAGGGGGTGAGGGAGGAGGACGGGGAGTGTAGGAGTTACAGTGATAGGGAGGGGGTGAGGGAGTGGTTTGAACAGGAGGATGGGGAGTGTAGGGGTTACAGAGATAGGGAGGGGGTGAGGGAGGGTTTGAACAGGAGGACGGGGAGTGTAGGTGTTACAGAGATAGGGAGGGGGTGAGGGAGCGGTTTGAACAGGAGGACGGGGAGTGTACGGGTTACAGAGATCGAGAGGGTGAGGAAGGGGTTTGAACAGGAGGACGGGGAGTGTAGGGGTGACAGAGATAGAGAGTGGGTGAGGGAGGGGTTTGAACAGGAGGACGGGGAGTGTAGGGGTTACAGAGATCGAGAGGGAGTGAGGGAGGGGTTTTGAACAGGAGGACGGGGAGTGAAGGGGGTGTCAGAGATAGGGAGGGGGTGAGGGAGGGGTTTTGAACAGGAGGACGGGGAGTGTAGGGGTGACAGAGATAGGGAGGGGGTGAGGGAGGAGGACGGGGAATGTTGGGGTGTCAGAGATAGGGAGGGGGTGAGGGAGGGGGTTTGAACAGGAGGACGGGGTGTGTAGGGGTTACAGAGATAGGGAGGGGGGTGAGGGAGGGGTTTGAACAGGAGGGACGGGGAGTGTAGGGGTGACAGAGATAGGGAGTGGGTGAGGGAGGGGTTTGAACAGGAGGACGGAGAGTTTAGGGGGTTACAGAGATAGGGATGGGGTGAGGGAGGGGTTTGAACAGGAGGACGGGGAGTGTAGGGGTTACAGAGATAGTGAGGGGGTGAGGGAGGGGTTTGAACAGGAGGACGGGGGAGTGTAGGGGTTACAGAGATAGGGAGGGGGTGAGGGAGGGGTTTGAACAGGAGGACGGGGAGTGTTGAGGGGTGACAGAGATCGAGAGGGGGTGAGGGGAGGGGTTTGAAACAGGAGGACTGGGAGTGTAGGGGTGACAGATATAGGGAGGGGGGTGAGGGAGGGGTTTTGAACAGGAGGACGGGGAGTGAAGGGGTGTCAGAGATAGGGAGGGGGGAAAGGGAGGGGTTTGAACAGGTGGACGGGGGAGTGTAGGGGTTACAGAGATAGGGAGGGGGTGAGGGAGGGGTTTTGAACAGGAGGACGGGGAGTGTGTGGGTTACAGAGATCGAGAGGGAGTGAGGGAGGGTTTGATCAGGAGGACGGGGTGTGGTAGGGGTGACAGAGATAGGGAGGGGGTGAGGGAGGAGGACGGGGAGTGTGGGGGTTACAGAGATAGGGATGGGGTGAGGGAGGGGTTTGAACAGGAAGACGGGGAGTGTTGGGGTGACAAAGATAGGGAGGGGGTGAGGGAGGGGTTTGAACAGGAGGACGAGGAGTGTAGGGGTGACAGAGATAGGGAGGGGGTGAGGGAGGGGTTTGAACAGGAGGACGGGGAGTGTGGGGGTGACAGAGATCGAGAGGGGGGTGAGGGAGGGGTTTGAACAGGAGGACGGGGAGTGTAGGGGTGACAGATATAGGGAGGGGGTGAGGGAGGGGTTTGAACAGGAGGACGGGGAGTGAAGGGGTGTCAGAGATAGGGAGGGGGAAAGGGAGGGGTTTGAACAGGAGGACGGGGAGTGTAGGGGTTTACAGAGATAGGGAGGGGGTGAGGGAGGGGTTTGAACAGGAGGACGGGGAGTGTGGGGGGTTACAGAGATCGAGAGGGGAGTGAGGGAGGGTTTGATCAGGAGGACGGGGTGTGTAGGGGTGACAGAGATTAGGGAGGGGGTGAGGGAGGAGGACGGGGAATGTTGGGGTGTCAGAGATAGGGAGGGGGTGAGGGAGGGGTTTTGAACATGAGGACGGGGTGTGTAGGGGTTACAGAGATAGGGAGGGGGTGAGGGGAGGGGTTTGAACAGGAGGGACGGGGAGTGAAGGGGTGTCAGAGTATGGAGGGGGGTGAGGGAGGGGTTTTGAACAGGAGGACGGGGGAGTGTAGGGGTGACAGAGATAGGGAGGGGGGAAAGGGAGGGGTTTGAACAGGAGGACGGGGAGTGTAGGAGTTACAGAGATAGGGAGGGGGTGAGGGAGGGGGTTTGAACAGGAGGACGGGGAGTGTAGGGGTTACAGAGATAGGGAGGGGGTGAGGGAGGGGTTTGAACAGGAGGACGGGGTGTGTAGGGGTGACAGAGATAGGGAGGGGGTGAGGGAGGAGGACGGGGGAGTGTGGGGGGTTACGGAGATCGAGAGGGAGTGAGGGAGGGTTTGAACAGGAGGACGGGGTGTGTAGGGGGTTTACAGAGATAGGGATGGGGTGAGGGAGGGGTTTTGAACAGGAGGACGGGGGAGAGTAGGGGTGACAGAGATAGGGAGTGGGTGAGGGAGGGGTTTGAACAGGAGGACGGAGAGTGTAGGGGTTACAGAGTTCGACAGGGAGTGAGGGAGGGGTTTGAACAGGAGGACGGGGGAGTGTAGGGGTGACAGAGATAGGGAGGGAGGGAGGGGTTTGAACAGGAGGACGGGGAGTGTAGGGGTTACAGAGATTGGGAGGGGGTGAGGGAGGGGTTTGAACAGGAGGACGGGGAGTGTAGGAGTGACAGAGATAGGGAGGGGTTTGAACAGTAGGACGGGGAGTGTGGGGGTTACAGAGATCGAGAGTGGGTGAGGAAGGGGTTTGAACAGGAGGACGGGGTGTGTAGGGGTGACAGAGATAGGGAGGGGGGTGAGGGAGGAGGACGGGGAGTGTAGGAGTTACAGTGATAGGGAGGGGGTGAGGGAGTGGTTTGAACAGGAGGATGGGGAGTGTAGGGGTTACAGAGATAGGGAGGGGGTGAGGGAGGGGTTTGAACAGGAGGACGGGGAGTGTAGGTGTTACAGAGATAGGGAGGGGGTGAGGGAGGGGTTTTGAACAGGAGGACGGGGAGTGTACGGGTTACAGAGAATCGAGAGGGTGAGGGAGGGGTTTGAACAGGAGGACGGGGAGTGTAGGGGTGACAGAGATAGAGAGTGGGTGAGGGAGGGGTTTGAAACAGGAGGACAGGGAGTGTAGGGGGTTACAGAGATCGAGAGGGAGTGAGGGAGGGGTTTGGAACAGGAGGACGGGGAGTGAAGGGGTGTCAGAGATAGGGAGGGGGTGAGGGAGGGGTTTGAACAGGAGGACGGGGAGTGTAGGGGTGACAGAGATAGGGAGGGGGTGAGGGAGGAGGACGGGGAATGTTGGGGTGTCAGAGATAGGGAGGGGGTGAGGGAGGGGTTTGAACAGGAGGACGGGGTGTTGTAGGGGTTTACAGAGATAGGGAGGGGGTGAGGGAGGGGTTTGAACAGGAGGACGGGGAGTGTAGGGGTGACAGAGATAGGGAGTGGGGTGAGGGGAGGGGTTTGAACAGGAGGACGGAGAGTTTAGGGGTTACAGAGATAGGGATGGGGTGAGGGAGGGGTTTTGAACAGGAGGACGGGGGGGGGGGGGAGTGTAGGGGTTACAGAGATAGTGAGGGGGTGAGGGAGGGGTTTGAACAGGAGGACGGGGAGTGTAGGGGTTTACAGAGATAGGGAGGGGGTGAGGGAGGGGTTTGAACAGGAGGACGGGGAGTGTAGGGGTGACAGAGATAGGGAGGGGGTGAGGGAGGGGTTTGAACAGGAGGACGGGGAGTGTTGGGGTGGACAGAGATAGGGAGGGGGTGAGGGAGGGGTTTGAACAGGAGGGACGTGGAGTGTAGGGGTGACAGAGATAGGGAGGGGGTGAGGGAGGGGGTTTGAACAGGAGGACGGGGGAGTGTGAGGGTGACAGAGATCGAGAGGGGGTGAGGGAGGGGTTTGAACAGGAGGACTGGAGTGTAGGGGTGACAGATATAGGGAGGGGGTGAGGGAGGGGTTTTGAACAGGAGGACGGGGAGTGAAGGGGTGTCAGAGATAGGGAGGGGGGAAAGGGAGGGGTTTGAACAGGTGGACGGGGAGTGTAGGGGTTACAGAGATAGGGAGGGGGTGAGGGAGGGGTTTGAACAGGAGGACGGGGAGTGTGTGGGTTTACAGAGATCGAGAGGGAGTGAGGGAGGGTTTTGATCAGGAGGACGGGGTGTGTAGGGGTGTTAGAGATAGGGAGGGGGTGAGGGGAGGAGGACGGGGAGTGTGGGGGGTTACAGAGATAGGGATGGGGTGAGGGAGGGGTTTGAACAGGAGGACGGGGAGTGTAGGGGTGACAGAGATAGGGAGGTGGGTGAGGGAGGGGTATGAACAGGAGGACGGAGAGTGTAGGGGTTACAGAGATAGGGAGGAGGTGAGGGAGGGGTTTGAACAGGGAGGACGGGGAGTGTAGGGGTTACAGAGATAGGGAGGGGGTGAGGGAGGGGTTTGAACAGGAGGACGGGGAGTGTGGGGGTGACAGAGATCGAGAGGGAGTGAGGGAGGGGTTTGAACAGGAGGACGGAGAGTGTAGGGGTTTACAGAGATAGGGAGTGGGTGAGGGAGGGGTTTGAACAGGAGGACGGGGAGTGTAGGGGTTACAGAGATAGGGAGGGGGGTGAGGGAGGGGTTTGAAACAGGAGGACGGGGAGTGTAGGGGTAAACAGAGATTGGGAGGGGGTGAGGGAGGGGTTTGAACAGGAGGACGGGGAGTGTTGGGGTTACAGAGATAGGGAGGGGGTGAGGGAGGGGTTTGAACAAGAGGACGGGGAGTGTAGGGGGTTTACAGAGATAGGGAGTGGGTGAGGGAGGGGTTTGAACAGGAGGGACGGGGAGTGAAGGGGTGACAGAGATAGGGAGGGGGTGAGGGAGGGGTTTGAAAAGCAGGACGGGGAGTGTATGGGCCTACAGAGATAGGGAGGGGGTGAGGGAGGGGTTTGAACAGGAGGACGGGGAGTGTAGGGGTTACAGAGTTCGAGAGGGAGTGAGGGAGGGGTTTGAACAGGAGGACGGGGAGTGTAGGGGTGACCAGAGATAGGGAGGGGGTGAGGGAGCGGTTTTGAACAGGAGGACGGGGGAGTGTAGGAGTGACAGAGATAAGGGAGGGGTTTGAACAGTAGGACGGGGAGAGTGTGGGTTTACAGAGATCGAGAGTGGGTGAGGGAGTGGTTTGAACAGGAGGACGGGGAGTGTAGGGGGTTACAGAGATCGAGAGGGAGTGAGGGAGGGGTTTTGAACAGGAGGACGGGGAGTGTAGGGGTGACAGAGATAGGGAGGGGGTGAGGGAGGGCTTTTGAACAGGAGGACTGGGGAGTGTTGGTGTGTCAGAGATAGGGATGGGGTGAGGGATGGGTTTTGAACAGGAGGGACGGGGAGTGCAGGGGTGTCAGAGATAGGGAGGGGGTGAGGGAGGGGTTTGAACAGGAGGACGGGGAGTGTAGGGGTAACAGAGATAGGGAGGGGTGAGGGAGGGGTTTGAACAGGAGGGACGGGGGAGTGTAGGGGTAAACAGAGATTGGGAGGGGGTGAGGGAGGGGTTTTGAACAGGAGGACGGGGAGTGTAGGGGTGACAGAGATCGAGAGGGAGTGAGGGAGGGGTTTGAACAGGATAGGGAGGGGGTGAGGGAGGGGTTTGAACAGGAGGACGGGGAGTGTAGGGGTTACAGAGATAGGGAGGGGGTGAGGGAGGGGTTTGAACAGGAGGACGGGGAGTGTTGGGGTGTGAGAGATAGGGAGGGGGTGAGGGAGGGGTTTGAACAGGAGGACGGGGAGTGTAGGGGTAACAGAGATAGGGAGGGGGTGAGGGAGGGGTTTGAACAGGAGGACGGGGAGTGTAGGGGTTACAGAGATAGGGAGGGGGTGAGGGAGGGGTTTGAACAGGAGGACGGGGAGTGTAGGGGTAACAGAGATTGGGAGGGGGTGAGGGAGGGGTTTGAACAGGAGGACGGGGCGTGTAGTGGTGACAGATAGGGAGGGGTGAGGGAGGGGTTTGAACAGGAGGACGGGGAGTGTTGGGGTGTCAGAGATAGGGAGTGGGTGAGGGAGGGGTTTGAACAGGAGGACAGGGAATGTAGGGGTTACAGAGATAGGGAGGGTGTGAGGGAGGGGTTTGAACAGGAGGACGGGGAGTGTTGGGGTGTGAGAGATAGGGAGGGGGTGAGGGAGGGGTTTGAACAGGAGGACGGGGAGTGTAGGGGTTACAGAGATAGGGAGGGGGTGAGGGAGGGGTTTGAACAGGAGGACGGGGAGTGTAGGGGTTACAGAGATAGGGAGGGGGGTGAGGGAGGGGTTTGAACAGGAGGACGGGGAGTGTAGGGGTAACAGAGATTGGGAGGGGGTGAGGGAGGGGTTTGAACAGGAGGACGGGGAGTGTTGGGGTTACAGAGATAGGGAGGGGGTGAGGGAGGGGTTTGAACAAGAGGACGGGGAGTGTAGGGGTTTACAGAGATAGGGAGGGGGTGAGGGAGGGGTTTGAACAGGAGGACGGGGAGTGAAGGGGTGACAGAGATAGGGAGGGGGTGAGGGAGGGGTTTGAACAGGAGGACGGGGAGTGTAGGGGTTACAGAGATAGGGAGGGGGTGAGGGAGGGGTTTGAACAGGAGGACGGGGAGTGTAGGGGTTACAGAGTTCGAGAGGGAGTGAGGGAGGGGTTTGAACAGGAGGACGGGGAGTGTAGGGTTGACAGAGATAGGGAGGGGGCGAGGGAGCGGTTTGAACAGGAGGACGGGGAGTGTAGGAGTGACAGAGATAGGGAGGGGTTTGAACAGTAGGACGGGGAGTGTGGGGGTTACAGAGATCGAGAGGGAGTGAGGGAGGGGTTTGAACAGGAGGACGGGGAGTGTGGGGGTTAGAGAGATCGGGAGGGGGTGAGGGAGGGGTTTGAACAGGAGGACGGGGAGTGTAGGGGTGACAGAGATAGGGAGGGGGTGAGGGAGGGGTTTGAACAGGAGGACGGGGAGTGCAGGGGTGTCAGAGATAGGGAGGGGGTGAGGGAGGGCTTTGAACAGGAGGACGGGGAGTGTTGGTGTGTCAGAGATAGGGATGGGGTGAGGGATGGGTTTGAACAGGAGGACGGGGAGTGCAGGGGTGTCAGAGATAGGGAGGGGGTGAGGGAGGGGTTTGAACAGGAGGACGGGGAGTGTAGGGGTAACAGAGATAGGGAGGGGGTGAGGGAGGGGTTTGAACAGGAGGACGGGGAGTGTAGGGGTAACAGAGATTGGGAGGGGGTGAGGGAGGGTTTGAACACGAGGACGGGGAGTGTAGGGGTGACAGAGATCGAGAGGGAGTGAGGGAGGGGTTTGAACAGGAGGACGGGGAGTGTGGGGGTTACAGAGATCGAGAGGGAGTGAGGGAGGGTTTGAACAGGAGGACGGGGTGTGTAGGGGTGACAGAGATAGGGAGGGGGTGAGGGAGGAGGACGGGGAGTGTGGGGGTTACAGAGATAGGGATGGGGTGAGGGAGGGGTTTGAACAGGAGGACGGGGAGTGTAGGGGTGACAGAGATAGGGAGTGGGTGAGGGAGGGGTTTGAACAGGAGGACGGAGAGTTTAGGGGTTACAGAGATAGGGATGGGGTGAGGGAGGGGTTTGAACAGGAGGACGGAGAGTGTAGGGGTTACAGAGATAGGGAGGAGGTGAGGGAGAGGTTTGAACAGGAGGACGGGGAGTGTTGGTGTGTCAGAGATAGGGAGGGGGTGAGGGAGGGGTTTGAACAGGAGGACGGGGAGTGTAGGGGTGACAGAGATCGAGAGGGAGTGAGGGAGGGTTTGAACAGGAGGACGGGGAGTGTAGGGGTTACAGAGATAGGGATGGGGTGAGGGATGGGTTTCAACAGGAGGACGGGGAGTGTAGGGGTTACAGAGATAGGGAGGGGGTGAGGGAGGGGTTTGAA
The DNA here is from genome assembly GCF_030144855.1 of Hypanus sabinus. Taxonomy (NCBI): domain Eukaryota; kingdom Metazoa; phylum Chordata; class Chondrichthyes; order Myliobatiformes; family Dasyatidae; genus Hypanus; species Hypanus sabinus. Next base: position 20,026 of record NW_026780477.1, on the reverse strand, counting down.
CAGGAGGACGGGGAGTGTAGGGGTGACAGAGATAGGGAGGGGGTGAGGGAGGGGTTTGAACAGGAGGACGGGGAGTGTTGGGGTGACAGAGATAGGGAGGGAGTGAGGGAGGGGTTTGAACAGGAGGACGGGGAGTGTAAGGGTTACAGAGATAGGGAGGGGGTGAGGGAGGGGTTTGAACAGGAGGACGGGGAGTGTTGGGGTGTCAGAGATAGGGAGGGGATGAGGGAGGGGTTTGAACAGGAGGACGGGGAGTGTAGGGGTTACAGAGATAGGGAGGGGGTGAGGGAGGGGTTTGAACAGGAGGACGGGGAGTGTTGGGGTGTGAGAGATAGGGAGTGGGTGAGGGAGGGGTTTGAACAGGAGGACGGGGAGTGTAGGCGTGTCAGAGTTAGGGAGAGGGTGAGGGAGGGTTTTGAACAGGAGGACGGGGAGTGTAGGGGTTTCAGAGATAGGGAGGGGGTGAGGGAGGGGTTTGAACAGGAGGACGTGGAGTGTAGGGGTGACAGAGATAGGGAGGGGTTTGAACAGGAGGACGGGGAGTGTAGGGGTGACAGAGATCGAGAGGGAGTGAGGGAGGGGTTTGAACAGGAGGACGGGGAGAGTGGGGTTTACAGAGATCGAGAGGGGGTGAGGGAGGGGTTTGAACAGGAGGACGGGGAGTGCAGGGGTGACAGAGATAGGGAGTGAGGGAGGGGTTTGAACAGGAGGACGGGGAGTGTAGGGGTTACAGAGATTGGGAGGGGGTGAGGGAGGGGTTTCAACAGGAGGACGGGGAGTGTAGGAGTGACAGAGATAGGGAGGGGGTTGAACAGTAGGACGGGGAGTGTGGGGGTTACAGAGATCGAGAGTGGGTGAGGGAGGGGTTTGAACAGGAGGACGGGGTGTGTAGGGGTGACAGAGATAGGGAGGGGGGTGAGGGAGGAGGACGGGGAGTGTAGGAGTTACAGTGATAGGGAGGGGGTGAGGGAGTGGTTTGAACAGGAGGACGGGGAGTGTAGGGGTTACAGAGATAGGGAGGGGGTGAGGGAGGGGTTTGAACAGGAGAACGGGGAGTGTAGGGGTTACAGAGATCGAGAGGGAGTGAGGGAGGGGTTTGAACAGGAGGACGGGGAGTGTGGGGGTTACAGAGATCGAGAGTGGGTGAGGGAGGGGTTTGAACAGGAGGACGGGGTGTGTAGGGGTGACAGAGATAGGGAGGGGGTGAGGGAGGAGGACGGGGAGTGTAGGAGTTACAGTGATAGGGAGGGGGTGAGGGAGTGGTTTGAACAGGAGGACGGGGAGTGTAGGGGTTACAGAGATAGGGAGGGGGTGAGGGAGGGGTTTGAACAGGAGGACGGGGAGTGTGGGGGTTACAGAGATCGAGAGGGAGTGAGGGAGCGTTTGAACAGGAGGACGGGGTGTGTAGGGGTGACAGAGATAGGGAGGGGGAGAGGGAGGAGGACGGGGAGTGTGGGGGTTACAGAGATAGGGATGGGGTGAGGGAGGGGTTTGAACAGGAGGACGGGGAGTGTGGGGGTTACAGAGATAGGGAGGAGGTGAGGGAGGGGTTTGAACAGGAGGACGGAGAGTGTTGGGGTGTCAGAGATAGGGAGTGGGTGAGGGAGGGGTTTGAACAGGAGGACAGGGAATGTAGGGGTTACAGAGATAGGGAGGGGGTGAGGGAGGGGTTTGAACAGGAGGACGGGGAGTGTTGGGGTGTGAGAGATAGGGAGGGGGTGAGGGAGGGGTTTGAACAGGAGGACGGGGAGTGTAGGGGTTACAGAGATAGGGAGGGGGTGAGGGAGGGGTTTGAACAGGAGGACGGGGAGTGTTGGGGTGTGAGAGATAGGGAGTGGGTGAGGGAGGGGTTTGAACAGGAGGACGGGGAGTGTAGGGGTGTCAGAGTTAGGGAGAGGGTGAGGGAGGGGTTTGAACAGGAGGACGGGGAGTGTAGGGGTTTCAGAGATAGGGAGGGGGTGAGGGAGGGGTTTGAACAGGAGGACGGGGAGTGTAGGGGTGACAGAGATAGGGAGGGGTTTGAACAGGAGGACGGGGAGTGTAGGGGTGACAGAGATCGAGAGGGAGTGAGGGAGGGGTTTGAACAGGAGGACGGGGAGTGTGGGGTTTACAGAGATCGAGAGGGGGTGAGGGAGGGGTTTGAACAGGAGGACGGGGAGTGTAGGGGTGACAGAGATAGGGAGGGGGTGAGGGAGGGGTTTGAACAGGAGGAACGGGAGTGTGGGGGTTACAGAGATAGGGAGGGAGTGAGGGAGGGGTTTGAACAGGAGGACGGGGAGTGTAGGGGTGACAGAGTTCGAGAGGGAGTGAGGGAGGGGTTTGAACAGGAGGACGGGGAGTGTAGGGGTGACAGAGATAGGGAGTGAGGGAGGGGTTTGAACAGGAGGACGGGGAGTGTAGGGGTTACAGAGATTGGGAGGGGGTGAGGGAGGGGTTTCAACAGGAGGACGGGGAGTGTAGGAGTGACAGAGATAGGGAGGGGTTTGAACAGTAGGACGGGGAGTGTAGGGGTTACAGAGATAGGGAGGGGGTGAGGGAGGGTTTGAACAGGAGGACGGGGAGTGTAGGGGTTACAGAGATAGGGAGGGGGTGAGGGAGGGTTTGAACAGGAGGACGGGGAGTGTAGGGGTTACAGAGATAGGGAGGGGGTGAGGGAGGTGTTTGAACAGGAGGACGGGGAGTGTAGGGGTTACAGAGATCGAGAGGGAGTGAGGGAGGGGTTTGAACAGGAGGACGGGGAGTGTAGGGGTGACAGAGATAGAGAGTGGGTGAGGGAGGGGTTTGAACAGGAGGACGGGGAGTGTAGGGGTTACAGAGATCGAGAGGGAGTGAGGGAGGGGTTTGAACAGGAGGACGGGGAGTGAAGGGGTGTCAGAGATAGGGAGGGGGTGAGGGAGGGGTTTGAACAGGAGGACGGGGAGTGTAGGGGTGACAGAGATAGGTAGGGGGTGAGGGAGGGGTTTGAACAGGAGGACGGGGAGTGTAGGGGTTTCAGAGATAGGGAGGGGGTGAGGGAGGGGTTTGAACAGGAGGACGGGGAGTGTAGGGGTGACAGAGATAGGGAGGGGTTTGAACAGGAGGACGGGGAGTGTAGGGGTGACAGAGATCGAGAGGGAGTGAGGGAGGGGTTTGAACAGGAGGACGGGGAGTGTGGGGTTTACAGAGATCGAGAGGGGGTGAGGGAGGGGTTTGAACAGGAGGACGGGGAGTGTAGGGGTGACAGAGATAGGGAGGGGGTGAGGGAGGGGTTTGAACAGGAGGAACGGGAGTGTGGGGGTTACAGAGATAGGGAGGGAGTGAGGGAGGGGTTTGAACAGGAGGACGGGGAGTGTAGGGGTGACAGAGTTCGAGAGGGAGTGAGGGAGGGGTTTGAACAGGAGGACGGGGAGTGTAGGGGTGACAGAGATAGGGAGTGAGGGAGGGGTTTGAACAGGAGGACGGGGAGTGTAGGGGTTACAGAGATTGGGAGGGGGTGAGGGAGGGGTTTCAACAGGAGGACGGGGAGTGTAGGAGTGACAGAGATAGGGAGGGGTTTGAACAGTAGGACGGGGAGTGTAGGGGTTACAGAGATAGGGAGGGGGTGAGGGAGACTTTGAACAGGAGGACGGGGAGTGTAGGGGTTACAGAGATAGGGAGGGGGTGATTGAGGGTTTGAACAGGAGGACGGGGAGTGTAGGGGTTACAGAGATAGGGAGGGGGTGAGGGAGGTGTTTGAACAGGAGGACGGGGAGTGTAGGGGTTACAGAGATCGAGAGGGAGTGAGGGAGGGGTTTGAACAGGAGGACGGGGAGTGTAGGGGTGACAGAGATAGAGAGTGGGTGAGGGAGGGGTTTGAACAGGAGGACGGGGAGTGTAGGGGTTACAGAGATCGAGAGGGAGTGAGGGAGGGGTTTGAACAGGAGGACGGGGAGTGAAGGGGTGTCAGAGATAGGGAGGGGGTGAGGGAGGGGTTTGAACAGGAGGACGGGGAGTGTAGGGGTGACAGAGATAGGTAGGGGGTGAGGGAGGAGGACGGGGAATGTTGGGGTGTCAGAGATAGGGAGGGGGTGAGGGAGGGGTTTGAACAGGAGGACGGGGTGTGTAGGGGTTACAGAGATAGGGAGGGGGTGAGGGAGGGGGTTGAACAGGAGGACGGGGAGTGAAGGGGTGTCAGAGATAGGGAGGGGGTGAGGGAGGGGTTTGAACAGGAGGACGGGGAGTGTAGGGGTGACAGAGATAGGGAGGGGGAAAGGGAGGGGTTTGAACAGAAGGACGGGGAGTGTGGGGGTTACAGAGATCGTGAGGGAGTGAGGGAGGGTTTGAACAGGAGGACGGGGTGTGTAGGGGTGACAGAGATAGGGAGGGGGTGAGGGAGGAGGACGGGGAGTGTGGGGGTTACAGAGATAGGGATGGGATGAGGGAGGGGTTTGAACAGGAGGACGGGGAGTGTGGGGGTGACAGAGATCGAGAGGGGTGAGGGAGGGGTTTGAACAGGAGGACGGGGAGTGTTGGGGTGTCAGAGATAGGGAGGGGGTGAGGGAGGGGTTTGAACAGGAGGACGGGGAGTGTAGGGGTGACAGAGATAGGGAGGGGGTGAGGGAGGTGTTTGAACAGGAGGACGGAGAGTGTAGGGGTTACAGAGATAGGGAGGAGGTGAGGGAGGGGTCTGAACAGGAGGACGGGGAGTGTTGGTGTGTCAGAGATAGGGATGGGGTGAGGGATGGGTTTGAACAGGAGGACGGGAGTGTAGGGGTTACAGAGATAGGGAGGGGGTGAGGGAGGGGTTTGAACAGGAGGACGGGGAGTGTAGGGGTGACAGAGATAGGGAGGGGGTGAGGGAGGGGTTTGAACTGGAGGACGGGGAGTGTTGGGGTGACAGAGATAGGGAGGGGGTGAGGGAGGGGTTTGAACAGGAGGACGGGGAGTGTGGGGGTGACAGAGATCGAGAGGGGGTGAGGGAGGGGTTTGAACAGGAGGACGGGGAGTGTAGGGGTGTCAGAGATAGGGAGGGGGAAAGGGAGGGGTTTGAACAGGAGGACGGGGAGTGTAGGGGTTACAGAGATAGTGAGGGGGTGAGGGAGGGGTTTGAACAGGAGGTCGGGGAGTGTGGGGGTTACAGAGATCGAGAGGGAGTGAGGGAGGGTTTGATCAGGAGGACGGGGTGTGTAGGGGTGACAGAGATAGGGAGGGGGTGAGGGAGGAGGACGGGGAGTGTGGGGGTTACGGAGATCGAGAGGGAGTGAGGGAGGGTTTTTGAACAGGAGGACGGGGTGTGTAGGGGGTGACAGAGATAGGGAGGGTGTGAGGGAGGAGGACGGGGAGTGTGGGGGTTACAGAGATAGGGAGTGGGTGAGGGAGGGGTTTGAACAGGAGGACGGAGAGTGTAGGGGTGTCAGAGATAGGGAGGGGGAAAGGGAGGAGTTTGAACAGGAGGACGGGGAGTGTAGGGGTTACAGAGATAGGGTGGGGTTTGAACAGGAGGACGGGGAGTGTGGGGGTGACAGAGATCGAGAGGGAGTGAGGGAGGGGTTTGAACAGGAGGACGGAGAGTGTAGGGGTTACTTACAGAGATAGGGAGTGGGTGAGGGAGGGGTTTGAACAGGAGGACGGGGAGTGTAGGGGTTACAGAGATAGGGAGGGGGTGAGGGAGGGGTTTGAACAGGAGGACGGGGAGTGTAGGGGTTACAGAGATAGGGAGGGGGTGAGGGAGGGGTTTGAACAGAAGGACGGGGAGTGTTGGGGTGACAGAGATAGGGAGGGGGTGAGGGAGGGGTTTGAACAGGAGGACGGGGTGTGTAGGGTTACAGAGATAGGGAGGGTGTGAGGGAGGGGTTTGAACAGGAGGACGGGGAGTGAAGGGGTGTCAGAGATAGGGAGGGGGAAAGGGAGGGGTTTGAACAGGAGGACGGGGAGTGTAGGGGTGACAGAGATAGGGAGGGGGTGAGGGAGGAGGACGGGGAGTGTGGGGGTTACAGAGATAGGGATGGAGTGAGGGAGGGGTTTGAACAGGAGGACGGGGAGTGTGGGGGTTACAGAGATCGAGAGGGAGTGAGGGAGGGTTTGAACAGGAGGACGGGGAGTGTAGGGGTGACAGAGATAGGGAGGGGGTGAGGGAGGAGGACGGGGAGTGTGGGGTTACAGAGATAGGGATGGAGTGAGGGAGGGGTTTGAACAGGAGGACGGGGAGTGTAGGGGTGACAGAGATAGGGAGGGGGTGAGGGAGGGGTTTGAACAGGAGGACGGGGAGTGTAGGGGTGACAGAGATAGGGAGGGGGTGAGGGAGGGGTTTGAACAGGAGGACGGGGAGTGTAGGGGTGACAGAGATAGGGAGGGGGTGAGGGAGGGGTTTGAACAGGAGGACGGGGAGTGTAGGGGTTACAGAGATAGGGAGGAGGTGAGGGAGGGGATTGAACAGGAGGACGGGAGTGTAGGGGTGACAGAGATAGGGAGGGGGTGAGGGAGGGGTTTGAAAAGGAGGACGGGGAGTGTAGGGGTTACAGAGATAGGGAGGAGGTGAGGGAGGGGATTGAACAGGAGGACGGGGAGTGTAGGGGTTACAGAGATAGGGAGGGGGTGAGGGAGGGGTTTGAACAGGAGGACGGGGAGTGTAGGGGTGACAGAGATAGGGAGGGGGTGAGGGAGGGGTTTGAACAGGAGAACGGGGAGTGTGGGGGTGACAGAGATCGAGAGGGGGTGAGGGAGGGGTTTGAACAGGAGGACGGGGAGTGTAGGGGTGACAGAGATAGGGAGGGGGTGAGGGAGGGGTTTGAACAGGAGGACGGTGAGTGAAGGGGTGTCAGAGATAGGGAGGGGGAAAGGGAGGGGTTTGAACAGGAGGACGGGGAGTGTAGGGGTTACAGAGATAGGGAGGGGGTGAGGGAGGGTTTTGAACAGGAGGACGGGGAGTGTGGGGGTTACAGAGATCGAGAGGGAGTGAGGGAGGGTTTGATCAGGAGGACGGGGTGTGTAGGGGTGACAGAGATAGGGAGGGGGTGAGGGAGGAGGACGGGGAGTGTGGGGGTTACGGAGATCGAGAGGGAGTGAGGGAGGGTTTTGAACAGGAGGACGGGGTGTGTAGGGGTGACAGAGATAGGGAGGGGGTGAGGGAGGAGGACGGGGAGTGTGGGGGTTACAGAGATAGGGATGGGGTGAGGGAGGGGTTTGAACAGGAGGACGGGGAGTGTAGGGGTGACAGAGATAGGGAGTGGGTGAGGGAGGGGTTTGAACAGGAGGACGGAGAGTGTAGGGGTTACAGAGATAGGGAGGAGGTGAGGGAGGTGTTTGAACAGGAGGACGGGGAGTGTAGGGGTTACAGAGATAGGGAGGGGTTTGAACAGGAGGACGGGGAGTGTGGGGGTGACAGAGATCGAGAGGGAGTGAGGGAGGGGTTTGAACAGGAGGACGGAGAGTGTAGGGGTTACAGAGATAGGGAGTGGGTGAGGGAGGGGTTTGAACAGGAGGATGGGGAGTGTAGGGGTTACAGAGATAGGGAGGGGGTGAGGGAGGGGTTTGAACAGGAGGACGGGGAGTGTAGGGGTTACAGAGATAGGGAGGGGGTGAGGGAGGGGTTTGAACAGAAGGACGGGGAGTGTTGGGGTGACAGAGATAGGGAGGGGTTGAGGGAGGGGTTTGAACAGGAGGACGGGATGTGTAGGGGTTACAGAGATAGGGAGGGGGTGAGGGAGGGGTTTGAACAGGAGGACGGGGAGTGAAGGGGTGTCAGAGATAGGGAGGGGGTGAGGGAGGGGTTTGAACAGGAGGACGGTGAGTGTAGGGGTGACAGAGATAGGGAGGGGGTGAGGGAGGGGTTTGAACAGGAGGACGGGGAGTGTGGGGGTGACAGAGATCGAGAGGGGGTGAGGGAGGGGTTTGAACAGGAGGACTGGGAGTGTAGGGGTTACAGAGATAGGGAGGGGGTGAGGGAGGGGTTTGAACAGGAGGACGGGGAGTGTGGGGGTTACAGAGATCGAGAGGGAGTGAGGGAGGGTTTGATCAGGAGGACGGGGTGTGTAGGGGTGACAGAGATAGGGAGGGGGTGAGGGAGGAGGACGGGGAGTGTGGGGGTTACAGAGATAGGGATGGGTGAGGGAGGGGTTTGAACTGGAGGACGGGGAGTGTAGGGGTTACAGAGATAGGGAGGGGGTGAGGGAGGGGTTTGAACAGGAGGACGGAGAGTTTAGGGGTTACAGAGATAGGGAGGGGGTGAGGGAGGGGTTTAAACAGGAGGACGGGGAGTGTGGGGGTGACAGAGATCGAGAGGGGGTGAGGGAGGGGTTTGAACAGGAGTACGGGGAGTGTAGGGCGACAGAGATAGGGAGGGGGTGAGGGAGGGGTTTGAACAGGAGGACGGGGAGTGAAGGGGTGTCAGAGATAGGGAGGGGGAAAGGGAGGGGTTTGAACAGGAGGACGGGGAGTGTAGGGGTTACAGAGATAGGGAGGGGGTGAGGGAGGGGTTTGAACAGGAGGACGGGGAGTGTAGGGGTGACAGAGATAGGGAGGGGGTGAGGGAGGGTTTGAACAGGAGGACGGGGAGTGTTGGGGTGTCAGAGATAGGGAGGGGTGAGGGAGGGGTTTGAACAGGAGGACGGGGACTGTTGGGGTGACAGAGATAGGGAGGGGGTGAGGGAGGGGTTTGAACAGGAGGACGGGGAATGTTGGGGTGTCAGAGATAGGGAGGGGGTGAGGGAGGGGTTTGAACAGGAGGACGGGGAGTGTGGGGGTTACAGAGATCGAGAGGGAGTGAGGGCGGGTTTGATCAGGAGGACGGGGTGTGTAGGGGTGACAGAGATAGGGGAGGGGGTGAGGGAGGGGATTGAACAGGAGGACGGGGTGTGTAGGGGTTACAGAGATAGGGAGGGGGAAAGGGAGGGGTTTGAACAGGAGGACGGGGAGTGTAGGGGTTACAGAGATAGGGAGGGGGTGAGGGAGGGGTTTGAACAGGAGGACGGGGAGTGTGGGGGTTACAGAAATCGAGAGGGAGTGAGGGAGGGTTTGAACAGGAGGACGGGGTGTGTAGGGGTGACAGAGATAGGGAGGGGGTGAGGGAGGAGGACGGGGAGTGTGGGGGTTACAGAGATAGGGATGGGGTGAGGGAGGGGTTTGAACTGGAGGACGGGGAGTGTAGGGGTTACAGAGATAGGGAGGGGGTGAGGGAGGGGTTTGAACAGGAGGACGGAGAGTTTAGGGGTTACAGAGATAGGGAGGGGGTGAGGGAGGGGTTTGAACAGGAGGACGGGGAGTGTGGGGGTGACAGAGATCGAGAGGGGGTGAGGGAGGGGTTTGAACAGGAGTACGGGGAGTGTAGGGGCGACAGAGATAGGGAGGGGGTGAGGGAGGGGTTTGAACAGGAGGACGGGGAGTGAAGGGGTGTCAGAGATAGGGAGGGGGAAAGGGAGGGGTTTGAACAGGAGGACGGGGAGTGTAGGGGTTACAGAGATAGGGAGGGGGTGAGGGAGGGGTTTGAACAGGAGGACGGGGAGTGTAGGGGTGACAGAGATAGGGAGGGGGTGAGGGAGGGTTTGAACAGGAGGACGGGGAGTGTTGGGGTGTCAGAGATAGGGAGGGGGTGAGGGAGGGGTTTGAACAGGAGGACGGGGAGTGTAGGGGTTACAGAGATAGGGAGGGGTGAGGGAGGGGTTTGAACAGGAGGACGGGGACTGTTGGGGTGACAGAGATAGGGAGGGGGTGAGGGAGGGGTTTGAACAGGAGGACGGGGAATGTTGGGGTGTCAGAGATAGGGAGGGGGTGAGGGAGGGGTTTGAACAGGAGGACGGGGAGTGTGGGGGTTACAGAGATCGAGAGGGAGTGAGGGCGGGTTTGATCAGGAGGACGGGGTGTGTAGGGGTGACAGAGATAGGGAGGGGGTGAGGGAAGGGTTTGAACAGGAGGACGGGGTGTGTAGGGGTTACAGAGATAGGGAGGGGGAAAGGGAGGGGTTTGAACAGGAGGACGGGGAGTGTAGGGGTTACAGAGATAGGGAGGGGGTGAGGGAGGGGTTTGAACAGGAGGACGGGGAGTGTGGGGGTTACAGAAATCGAGAGGGAGTGAGGGAGGGTTTGAACAGGAGGACGGGGTGTGTAGGGGTGACAGAGATAGGGAGGGGGTGAGGGAGGAGGACGGGGAGTGTGGGGGTTACAGAGATAGGGATGGGGTGAGGGAGGGGTTTGAACAGGAGGACGGGGAGTGTGGGGGTTACAGAGATCGAGAGGGAGTGAGGGAGGGGTTTGAACAGGAGGACGGGGAGTGTAGGGGTGACAGAGATAGGGAGTGGGTGAGGGAGGGGTTTGAACAGGAGGACGGGGTGTGTAGGGGTTACAGAGATAGGGATGGGGTGAGGGAGGGGTTTGAACAGGAGGACGGGGAATGTTGGGGTGTCAGAGATAGGGAGGGGGTGAGGGAGGGGTTTGAACAGGAGGACGGGGAGTGTAGGGGTTACAGAGATAGGGAGGGGGTGAGGGAGGGGTTTGAACAGGAGGACGGGGAATGTTGGGGTGTCAGAGATAGGGAGGGGGTGAGGGAGGGTTTGAACAGGAGGACGGGGAATGTTGGGGTGTCAGAGATAGGGAGGGGGTGAGGGAGGGGTTTGAACAGGAGGACGGGGAGTGTTGGGGTGTCAGAGATAGGGAGGGGGAAAGGGAGGGGTTTGAACAGGAGGACAGGGAGTGTAGGGGTTACAGAGATAGGGAGGGGTGAGGGAGGGGTTTGAACAGGAGGACGGGGAATGTTGGGGTGTCAGAGATAGGGATGGGGTGAGGGAGGGGTTTGAACAGGAGGACGGGGAGTGTAGGGGTGACAGAGATAGGGAGGGGTGAGGGAGGGGTTTGAACGAGGACGGGGAGTGTAGGGGTTACAGAGATAGGGAGGGGGTGAGGGAGGGGTTTGAACAGGAGGACGGGGAGTGTAGGGGTGACAGAGATAGGGAGGGGGTGAGGGAGGGGTTTGAACAGGAGGACGGGGAGTGTAGGGGTTACAGAGATAGGGAGGTGGTGAGGGAGGGGTTTGAACAGGAGGACGGGGAGTGTGGGGGTTACAGAGATCGAGAGGGAGTGAGGGAGGGTTTGATCAGGAGGACGGGGAGTGTAGGGGTTATAGAGATAGGGAGGGGGTGAGGGAGGGGTTTGAACAGGAGGACGGGGAGTATGGGGGTTACAGAGATCGAGAGGGAGTGAGGGAGGGTTTGATCAGGAGGACGGGGTGTGTAGGGGTGACAGAGATAGGGAGGGGGTGAGGGAGGAGGACGGGGAGTGTGGGGGTTACGGAGATCGAGAGGGAGAGAGGGAGGGTTTGAACAGGAGGACGGGGTGTGTAGGGGTTACAGAGATAGGGATGGGGTGAGGGAGGGGTTTGAACAGGAGGACGGGGAGTGTAGGGGTTACAGAGATAGGGAGGGGGTGAGGGAGGGGTTTGAACAGGAGGACGGAGAGTTTAGGGGTTACAGAGATAGGGAGGGGGTGAGGGAGGGGTTTGAACAGGAGGACGGGGAGTGTGGGGGTGACAGAGATCGAGAGGGGGTGAGGGAGGGGTTTGAACAAGAGGACGGGGAGTGTAGGGGTGACAGAGATAGGGAGGGGGTGAGGGAGGGGTTTGAACAGGAGGATGGGGAGTGAAGGGGTGTCAGAGATAGGGAGGGGGAAAGGGAGGGGTTTGAACAGGAGGACGGGGAGTGTAGGGGTTACAGAGATAGGGAGGGGGTGAGGGAGGGGTTTGAACAGGAGGACGGGGAGTGTGGGGGTTACAGAGATCGAGAGGGGGTGAGGGAGGGTTTGAACAGGAGGACGGGGAGTGTTGGGGTGTCAGAGATAGGGAGGGGGTGAGGGAGGGGTTTGAACAGGAGGACGGGGAGTGTAGGGGTTACAGAGATAGGGAGGGGTGAGGGAGGGGTTTGAACAGGAGGACGGGGACTGTTGGGGTGACAGAGATAGGGAGGGGGTGAGGGAGGGGTTTGAACAGGAGGACGGGGAATGTTGGGGTGTCAGAGATAGGGAGGGGGTGAGGGAGGGGTTTGAACAGGAGGACGGGGAGTGTGGGGGTTACAGAGATCGAGAGGGAGTGAGGGAGGGTTTGATCAGGAGGACGGGGTGTGTAGGGGTGACAGAGATAGGGAGGGGGTGAGGGAGGGGTTTGAACAGGAGGACGGGGTGTGTAGGGGTTACAGAGATAGGGAGGGGGAAAGGGAGGGGTTTGAACAGGAGGACGGGGAGTGTAGGGGTTACAGAGATAGGGAGGGGGTGAGGGAGGGGTTTGAACAGGAGGACGGGGAGTGTGGGGGTTACAGAGATCGAGAGGGAGTGAGGGAGGGTTTGAACAGGAGGACGGGGTGTGTAGGGGTGACAGAGATAGGGAGGGGGTGAGGGAGGAGGACGGGGAGTGTGGGGGTTACAGAGATAGGGATGGGGTGAGGGAGGGGTTTGAACAGGAGGACGGGGAGTGTGGGGGTTACAGAGATCGAGAGGGAGTGAGGGAGGGGTTTGAACAGGAGGACGGGGAGTGTAGGGGTGACAGAGATAGTGAGTGGGTGAGGGAGGGGTTTGAACAGGAGGACGGGGTGTGTAGGGGTTACAGAGATAGGGATGGGGTGAGGGAGGGGTTTGAACAGGAGGACGGGGAATGTTGGGGTGTCAGAGATAGGGAGGGGGTGAGGGAGGGGTTTGAACAGGAGGACGGGGAGTGTAGGGGTTACAGAGATAGGGAGGGGGTGAGGGAGGGGTTTGAACAGGAGGACGGGGAATGTTGGGGTGTCAGAGATAGGGAGGGGGTGAGGGAGGGTTTGAACAGGAGGACGGGGAATGTTGGGGTGTCAGAGATAGGGAGGGGGTGAGGGAGGGGTTTGAACAGGAGGACGGGGAGTGTTGGGGTGTCAGAGATAGGGAGGGGGAAAGGGAGGGGTTTGAACAGGAGGACAGGGAGTGTAGGGGTTACAGAGATAGGGAGGGGTGAGGGAGGGGTTTGAACAGGAGGACGGGGAATGTTGGGGTGTCAGAGATAGGGATGGGGTGAGGGAGGGGTTTGAACAGGAGGACGGGGAGTGTAGGGGTGACAGAGATAGGGAGGGGTGAGGGAGGGGTTTGAACGAGGACGGGGAGTGTAGGGGTTACAGAGATAGGGAGGGGGTGAGGGAGGGGTTTGAACAGGAGGACGGGGAGTGTAGGGGTGACAGAGATAGGGAGGGGGTGAGGGAGGGGTTTGAACAGGAGGACGGGGAGTGTGGGGGTGACAGAGATCGAGAGGGGGTGATGGAGGGGTTTGAACAGGAGGACGGGGAGTGTAGGGGTTACAGAGATAGGGAGGGGGTGAGGGAGGGGTTTGAACAGGAGGACGGGGAGTGTGGGGGTTACAGAGATCGAGAGGGAGTGAGGGAGGGTTTGATCAGGAGGACGGGGTGTGTAGGGGTGAGAGATAGGGAGGGGGTGAGGGAGGAGGACGGGGAGTGTGGGGGTTACGGAGATCGAGAGGGAGTGAGGGAGGGTTTGAACAGGAGGACGGGGTGTGTAGGGGTTACAGAGATAGGGAGGGGGTGAGGGAGGGGTTTGAACAGGAGGACGGGGAGTGTGGGGGTTACAGAGATCGAGAGGGAGTGAGGGAGGGTTTGAACAGGAGTACGGGGAGTGTAGGGGTTATAGAGATAGGGAGGGGGTGAGGGAGGGGTTTGAACAGGAGGACGGGGAGTGTGGGGGTTACAGAGATCGAGAGGGAGTGAGGGAGGGTTTGATCAGGAGGACGGGGTGTGTAGGGGTGACAGAGATAGGGAGGGGGTGAGGGAGGAGGACGGGGAGTGTGGGGGTTACGGAGATCGAAAGGGAGAGAGGGAGGGTTTGAACAGGAGGACGGGGTGTGTAGGGGTTACAGAGATAGGGATGGGGTGAGGGAGGGGTTTGAACAGGAGGACGGGGAGTGTAGGGGTTACAGAGATAGGGAGGGGGTGAGGGAGGGGTTTGAACAGGAGGACGGAGAGTTTAGGGGTTACAGAGATAGGGAGGGGGTGAGGGAGGGGTTTGAACAGGAGGACGGGGAGTGTGGGGGTGACAGAGATCGAGAGGGGGTGAGGGAGGGGTTTGAACAAGAGGACGGGGAGTGTAGGGGTGACAGAGATAGGGAGGGGGTGAGGGAGGGGTTTGAACAGGAGGACGGGGAGTGAAGGGGTGTCAGAGATAGGGAGGGGGAAAGGGAGGGGTTTGAACAGGAGGACGGGGAGTGTAGGGGTTACAGAGATAGGGAGGGGGTGAGGGAGGGGTTTGAACAGGAGGACGGGGAGTGTGGGGGTTACAGAGATCGAGAGGGAGTGAGGGAGGGTTTGATCAGGAGGACGGGGTGTGTAGGGGTGACAGAGATTGGGAGGGGGTGAGGGAGGGGTTTGAACAGGAGGACGGGGAGTGAAGGGGTGTCAGAGATAGGGAGTGGGTGAGGGATGGGTTTGAACAGGAGGACGGGGAGTGTAGGGGTGACAGAGATAGGGAGGGATTGAGGGAGGGGTTTGAACAGGAGGACGGGGAGTGTAGGGGTGACAGAGATCGAGGGAGTGAGGGAGGGGTTTGAACAGGAGGACGGGGAGTGTAGGGGTTACAGAGATAGGGATGGGGTGAGGGAGGGGTTTGAACAGGAGGACGGGGTTGTAGGGGTTACAGAGATAGGGAGGGGGTGAGGGAGGGGTTTGAACAGGAGGACGGGGAGTGTAGGGGTGACAGAGATAGGGAGGGGGTGAGGGAGGGGTTTGAACAGGAGGATGGGGAGTGTAGGGGTTACAGAGATAGAGAGGGAGTGAGGGAGGGTTTGAACAGGAGGACGGGGAGTGTAGGGGTTACAGAGATAGGGAGGGGGTGAGGGAGGGTTTGAACAGGAGGACGGGGAGTGTAGGGGTTACAGAGATAGTGAGGGGGTGAGGGAGGGGTTTGAACAGGAGGACGTGGAGTGTAGGGGTGACAGAGATAGGGAGGGGTGAGGGAGGGTTTTGAACAAGAGGACGGGGAGTGTAGGGGTGACAGAGATAGGGAGGGGGTGAGGGAGGGTTTGAACAGGAGGACGGGGAGTGTAGGGGTTACAGAGATAGGGAGGGGGTGAGGGAGGGGTTTGAACAGAAGGACGGGGAGTGTAGGGGTGACAGAGATAGGGAGGGGGTGAGGGAGGGTTTGAACAGGAGGACGGGGAGTGTAGGGGTTACAGAGATAGGGAGGGGTTGAGGGAGGGGTTTGAACAGAAGGACGGGGAGTGTAGGGGTGACAGAGATAGGGAGGGGGTGAGGGAGGGTTTGAACAGGAGGACGGGGAGTGTAGGGATTACAGAGTTCGAGAGGGAGTGAGGGAGGGGTTTGAACAGGAGGACGGGGAGTGTGGGGTTTACAGAGATCGAGAGGGGGTGAGGGAGGGGTTTGAACAGGAGGACGGGGAGTGTAGGGATTACAGAGTTCGAGAGGGAGTGAGGGAGGGGTTTGAACAGGAGGACGGGGAGTGTAGGGGTGACAGAGATAGGGAGTGAGGGAGGGGTTTGAACAGGAGGACGGGGATTGTAGGGGTTACAGAGATTGGGAGGGGGTGAGGGAGGGGTTTCAACAGGAGGACGGAGAGTGTAGGAGTGACAGAGATAGGGAGGGGTTTGAACAGTAGGACGGGGAGTGTGGGGGTTACAGAGATCGAGAGTGGGTGAGGGAGGGGTTTGAACAGGAGGACGGGGTGTGTAGGGGTGACAGAGATAGGGAGGGGGTGAGGGAGGAGGACGGGGAGTGTAGGAGTTACAGTGATAGGGAGGGGGTGAGGGGGTTGTTTGAACAGGAGGACGGGGAGTGTAGGGGTTATAGAGATAGGGAGGGGGTGAGGGAGGGGTTTGAACAGGAGGACGGGGAGTGTGGGGGTTACAGAGATCGAGAGGGAGTGAGGGAGGGTTTGATCAGGAGGACGGGGTGTGTAGGGGTGACAGAGATAGGGAGGGGGTGAGGGAGGAGGACGGGGAGTGTGGGGGTTACGGAGATCGAAAGGGAGAGAGGGAGGGTTTGAACAGGAGGACGGGGTGTGTAGGGGATACAGAGATAGGGATGGGGTGAGGGAGGGGTTTGAACAGGAGGACGGGGAGTGTAGGGGTTACAGAGATAGGGAGGGGGTGAGGGAGGGGTTTGAACAGGAGGACGGAGAGTTTAGGGGTTACAGAGATAGGGAGGGGGTGAGGGAGGGGTTTGAACAGGAGGACGGGGAGTGTGGGGGTGACAGAGATCGAGAGGGGGTGAGGGAGGGGTTTGAACAAGAGGACGGGGAGTGTAGGGGTGACAGAGATAGGGAGGGGGTGAGGGAGGGGTTTGAACAGGAGGACGGGGAGTGAAGGGGTGTCAGAGATAGGGAGGGGGAAAGGGAGGGGTTTGAACAGGAGGACGGGGAGTGTAGGGGTTACAGAGATAGGGAGGGGGTGAGGGAGGGGTTTGAACAGGAGGACGGGGAGTGTAGGGGTTACAGAGATCGAGAGGGAGTGAGGGAGGGTTTGATCAGGAGGACGGGGTGTGTAGGGGTGACAGAGATTGGGAGGGGGTGAGGGAGGGGTTTGAACAGGAGGACGGGGAGTGAAGGGGTGTCAGAGATAGGGAGTGGGTGAGGGATGGGTTTGAACAGGAGGACGGGGAGTGTAGGGGTGACAGAGATAGGGAGGGATTGAGGGAGGGGTTTGAACAGGAGGACGGGGAGTGTAGGGGTGACAGAGATCGAGGGAGTGAGGGAGGGGTTTGAACAGGAGGACGGGGAGTGTAGGGGTTACAGAGATAGGGATGGGGTGAGGGAGGGGTTTGAACAGGAGGACGGGGTTGTAGGGGTTACAGAGATAGGGAGGGGGTGAGGGAGGGGTTTGAACAGGAGGACGGGGAGTGTAGGGGTGACAGAGATAGGGAGGGGGTGAGGGAGGGGTTTGAACAGGAGGATGGGGAGTGTAGGGGTTACAGAGATAGAGAGGGAGTGAGGGAGGGTTTGAACAGGAGGACGGGGAGTGTAGGGGTTACAGAGATAGGGAGGGGGTGAGGGAGGGTTTGAACAGGAGGACGGGGAGTGTAGGGGTTACAGAGATAGTGAGGGGGTGAGGGAGGGGTTTGAACAGGAGGACGTGGAGTGTAGGGGTGACAGAGATAGGGAGGGGTGAGGGAGGGTTTTGAACAAGAGGACGGGGAGTGTAGGGGTGACAGAGATAGGGAGGGGGTGAGGGAGGGTTTGAACAGGAGGACGGGGAGTGTAGGGGTTACAGAGATAGGGAGGGGGTGAGGGAGGGGTTTGAACAGAAGGACGGGGAGTGTAGGGGTGACAGAGATAGGGAGGGGGTGAGGGAGGGTTTGAACAGGAGGACGGGGAGTGTAGGGGTTACAGAGATAGGGAGGGGTTGAGGGAGGGGTTTGAACAGAAGGACGGGGAGTGTAGGGGTGACAGAGATAGGGAGGGGGTGAGGGAGGGTTTGAACAGGAGGACGGGGAGTGTAGGGATTACAGAGTTCGAGAGGGAGTGAGGGAGGGGTTTGAACAGGAGGACGGGGAGTGTGGGGTTTACAGAGATCGAGAGGGGGTGAGGGAGGGGTTTGAACAGGAGGACGGGGAGTGTAGGGATTACAGAGTTCGAGAGGGAGTGAGGGAGGGGTTTGAACAGGAGGACGGGGAGTGTAGGGGTGACAGAGATAGGGAGTGAGGGAGGGGTTTGAACAGGAGGACGGGGATTGTAGGGGTTACAGAGATTGGGAGGGGGTGAGGGAGGGGTTTCAACAGGAGGACGGAGAGTGTAGGAGTGACAGAGATAGGGAGGGGTTTGAACAGTAGGACGGGGAGTGTGGGGGTTACAGAGATCGAGAGTGGGTGAGGGAGGGGTTTGAACAGGAGGACGGGGTGTGTAGGGGTGACAGAGATAGGGAGGGGGTGAGGGAGGAGGACGGGGAGTGTAGGAGTTACAGTGATAGGGAGGGGGTGAGGGGGTTGTTTGAACAGGAGGACGGGGAGTGTAGGGGTTACAGAGATAGGGAGGGGGTGAGGGAGGGGTTTGAACAGGAGGACGGGGAGTGTAGGGGTTACAGAGATAGGGAGGGGGTGAGGGAGGGGTTTGAACAGGAGGACGGGGAGTGTAGGGGTTACAGAGATCGAGAGGGAGTGAGGGAGGGGTTTGAACAGGAGGACGGGGAGTGTAGGGGTGTCAGAGATAGGGAGGGGGTGAGGGAGGGGTTTGAACAGGAGGACGGGGAGTGTAGGGGTGACAGAGATAGGGAGGGGGTGAGGGAGGAGGACGGGGAATGTTGGGGTGTCAGAGATAGGGAGGGGGTGAGGGAGGGGTTTGAACAGGAGGACGGGGTGTGTAGGGGTTACAGAGATAGGGAGGGGGTGAGGGAGGGGTTTGAACAGGAGGACGGGGAGTGAAGGTGTGTCAGAGATAGGGAGGGGGTGAGGGAGGGGTTTGAACAGGAGGACGGGGAGTGTAGGGGTGACAGAGATAGGGAGGGGGAAAGGGAGGGGTTTGAACAGGAGGACGGGGAGTGTAGGGGTTACAGAGATAGGGAGGGGGTGAGGGAGGGGTTTGAACAGGAGGACGGGGAGTGTGGGGGTTACAGAGATCGAGAGGGAGTGAGGGAGGGTTTGAACAGGAGGACGGGGTGTGTAGGGGTGACAGAGATAGGGAGGGGGTGAGGGAGGAGGACGGGGAGTGTGGGGGTTACAGAGATAGGGATGGGGTGAGGGAGGGGATTGAACAGGAGGACGGGGAGTGTAGGGGTGACAGAGATAGGGAGTGGGTGAGGGAGGGGTTTGAACAGGAGGACGGAGAGTTTAGGGGTTACAGAGATAGGGATGGGGTGAGGGAGGGTTTTGAACAGGAGGACGGAGAGTGTAGGGGTTACAGAGATAGGGAGGAGGTGAAGGAGAGGTTTGAACAGGAGGACGGGGAGTGTTGGTGTGTCAGAGATAGGGATGGGGTGAGGGAGGGGTTTGAACAGGAGGACGGGTAGTGTTGGTGTGTCAGAGATAGGGATGGGGTGAGGGATGGGTTTGAACAGGAGGACGGGGAGTGTAGGGGTTACAGAGATAGGGAGGGGGTGAGGGAGGGGTTTGAACAGGAGGACGGGGAGTGTAGGGGTGACAGATAGGGAGGGGGTGAGGGAGGGGTTTGAACAGGAGGACGGGGAGTGTTGGGGTGACAGAGATAGGGAGGGAGTGAGGGAGGGGTTTGAACAGGAGGACGGGGAGTGTTGGGGTGTCAGAGATAGGGAGGGGATGAGGGAGGGGTTTGAACAGGAGGACGGGGAGTGTAGGGGTTACAGAGATAGGGAGGGGGTAAGGGAGGGGTTTGAACAGGAGGACGGGGAGTGTAGGGGTTTACAGAGATAGGGAGGGGGTGAGGGAGGGGTTTGAACAGGAGGACGGGGAGTGTAGGGGTTTACAGAGATAGGGAGTGGGTGAGGGAGGGGTTTGAACAGGAGGACGGGGAGTGTAGGGGTGTCAGAGTTAGGGAGAGGGTGAGGGAGGGGTTTGAACAGGAGGACGGGGAGTGTAGGGGTTTCAGAGATAGGGAGGGGGTGAGGGAGGGGTTTGAACAGGAGGACGGGGAGTGTAGGGGTGACAGAGATAGGGAGGGGTTTGAACAGGAGGACGGGGAGTGTAGGGGTGACAGAGATCGAGAGGGAGTGAGGGAGGGGTTTGAACAGGAGGACGGGGAGTGTGGGATTTACAGAGATCGAGAGGGGGTGAGGGAGTGGTTTGAACAGGAGGACGGGGAGTGTAGGGATTACAGAGTTCGAGAGGGAGTGAGGGAGGGGTTTGAACAGGAGGACGGGGAGTGTAGGGGTGACAGAGATAGGGAGTGAGGGAGGGGTTTGAACAGGAGGGCGGGGAGTGTAGGGTTACAGAGATTGGGAGGGGGTGAGGGAGGGGTTTCAACAGGAGGACGGGGAGTGTAGGAGTGACAGAGATAGGGAGGGGTTTTGAACAGTAGGACGGGGAGTGTGGGGGTTACAGAGATCGAGAGTGGGTGAGGGAGGGGTTTGAACAGGAGGACGGGGTGTGTAGGGGTGACAGAGATAGGGAGGGGGTGAGGGAGGAGGACGGGGAGTGTAGGAGTTA
>NW_026780476.1:517500-650000 GCF_030144855.1 Hypanus sabinus | reverse complement strand
ATATAAAAAAGGTGGATTTGGACAGGTTGGTCTTTGGCAAGGATGTCGTTGGTAAGTAGGAGGCCTTGAAAGGGGAAATTTTGAGAGTACAGAGTTTGCATGTTCCAGTCACGATTAAAAGCAAAGTGATGAAGGATAAGGAACAGTGGTTCTGTCGCTGTAGTGGAACTCTGGTAAAGAGGGAGAGATAGATGTATAACATGTAGAGGAAGCAGGGAGCAAATATGTTACTTGATGTGTATTTGCAAATGCAGGAAAGGCAGTATATGTTGCCTGTGTGGACTTCAGTAAGGCCTTTGACAGGCTCCCGCATAGGGGGTTAGATAGGAAGATACAGTCGAAAGTACAAAAAGGAAGGCTGAATAGGTTAGGACGTTATTCCCTGGAGAGTGGAAGAATATGGGGAGACTTGATAGAGGCATATAAAATAATTTTGGCAACAGAGAATTAATTAAATCAGGCTTTCTCCACTGAGGTTAGAGGAGAAAAAAATACAAGAGTACATGGGTTAAGGGTGAAGGGGGAAAATATTGAAATGGACATGGGGGGGGGGGCTTCATCATGCAGAGAGTGCTTAAAGTGTGGAATGAGCTGCCAGATGAAGTGGTAAATGGAGGCTCACTTTTAACATTTAAGAAGAACTTGAACAGCTACATGGATGAGAGGTGTATTACACACACACGCACACACACACACACTCACACACACACCCTTGATGCTGCGACTGATGCCTATTGTACTGGGGAGCTGCACAGCAGAGGCTGCACCCATTGTGACCATTCTTGCAGACCATTCCTGTCTAACTTAGTTCCTCATTTTCTTTGCTGATCGTCACCCTCCGGGCGAGAACGGTTGTTAGGTTGGGGGTGAGGTATTTGATAGTGGTATGAATAGAGGTCCGAATGTTCTCGCAGAATAGTCCGGACGAGTAACCGTACTGTATTCTATAGAAACTGCACACATCGGTCATTACCTGCTGGTGCTAGAGCCAAGGATGGTCCATGTTGCAATTACATTCGTTTGCTCTGTAGCAGAGTTTAACACCTCACATTCTGCTAATAATAGGTAAGTCAGAAAGACGAAACTGCGGTCATTACTTCCTCAGAGGTTCTTCAGAAGTTCAATTGTACCACGAATACTCTCAAAATAGAGCAGTTCCTTCTCCATCCATCACTCCCCCACCACACCACAGGCCAGTTCATGGTGAAATACATGCTGAATGTTTTACAGTTCCATGTTAGTAACAGTTTGTTTATCCATCAGGACTGACGGTTTTAATACACACCTCACTGTAGCCACTCTCAACAGACTTTCAAGCATTGAATCAGTTTCTCAGGGATATAGTAATTACTAAAACATAGGACACACACCAATCACTCTGCAAGTTTCCTGCAACTCGGTTTGTTTCCCATGTTTCGATCAGTATATAGAGGTACCGACGAGAGAGGATACAATATTAGATCTCCTATTAGGAAACAAGTTAGGACAGGCGACGCAAGTGTGTGTGGACGAACATTTTGTTTCCAGGCATTAGTTTCAACTTGATCATGGGTGAAGATAAGACATGATCCTTGGGTTGAAGTTCTAAAACTGGGAAAAAGGGCCAATTATGAAGAAATGAGGAAGGATATAAAAAAAGGTGGATTTGGACAGGTTGGTCTTTGGCAAGGATGTCGTTGGTAAGTAGGAGGCCCTGAAAGGGGAAATTTTGAGAGTACAGAATTTGAATGTTTCTGTCAGGATTAAAAGCAGAGTGATTAAGGATAAGGAACTTTGGTTCTCTCGCTGTAGTGGAACTCTGGTAAAGAGGAAGAGAGAGATGTATAACATGTAGAGGAAGCAGGGAGAAAATATGTTGCTGGATGTGCATGTGCAAATGCAGGAAAAGCGGTGTATGTTGCCAGTGTGGACTTCAGTAAGGCCTTTGACAGGGTCCCGCATCGGGGGTTAGTTAGGAAGATACAATCGACAGTACAGAAATGAAGGTTGAATAGGTTCGGACTTTATTCCCTGGAGAGGGGAAGAATGTGGGGAGACTTGATAGAGGTTTATAAAATAATTTTGGCAACAGAGATTTAATGAAATCAGGCTTCTCCACTGAGGTTAGAGAAGAAAAAATAAACAAGAGGAGATGGGTTAAGGGTGAAGGGGGAAAAGATTGAAAAGAACATGGGGGGGGGCTTCATCATACAGAGAGTGGTGAAAGTGTGGAATGAGCTGCCAGATGAAGTGGTAAATGCAGGCTCACTTTTAAAATTTAAGAAGAACCTGAACAGCTACACGGATGAGAGGTGTATGGAGGGATATGGGTCGGTTGCTGGTCAATGGGACAAGGCAGAAAAATGGTACGGCAGAGCCAGGAGAGGCCAAAAGGCCTATTTCTATGCTGCAACGTTCTGTGATGTATAAGTTGTAGATTGCGCATGTATATTACACACACACACACACACACACACACACACACACACACACACACACACACCTTGATGCTGCGACTGATGCCTATTGTACTGGGGAGCTGCACAGCAAAGGCTGCACCCATTGTGACCATTATTGACTAACGGTTGTTAGGATGGGGGTGAGGCATTTGGTAGTGGTGTGAATAGAGGTCCGAATGTTCTCGCAGAATAGTCCTAGCGAGTAACCGTGCTGCATTCTATAGAAACTGCACACATCGTTCATTACCTGCTGGTGCTAGAGCCAAGGATGGTCCATGTTGCAATTGCATTCATTTGCTCTGTAGCAGAGTTTAACACCTCACATTGTGCTAATAATAGGTAAGTCAGAAAGACGAAACTGCGGTCATTATTTCCTCATCTGTTCTTCAGAAGTTCAATTGTACCACGAATACTCTCAAAATAGAGCAGTTCCTTCTCCATCCATCACTCCCCCACCACACCACAGGCCAGTTCATGGTGAAATACATGCTGACTGTTTTACAGTTCCATGTTAGTAACAGTTTCTTTATCCATCAGGACTGACGGTTTTAATACTCACCTCACTGTAGCCACTCTCAACAGACTTTCAAGCATTGAATCAGTTTCTCAGGGATATAGTAATTACTAAAACATAGGACACACACCAATCACCCCGCAAGTTTCCTGCAACTCGGTTTGTTTCCCATGTTTCGATCAGTATATAGAGGTACCGACGAGAGAGGATACAATATTAGATCTCCTATTAGGAAACGAGTTAGGACAGGCGACGCAAGTGTGTGTAGAGGAGCATTTTGTTTCCAGGGATCATAACACCATTAGTTTCAACTTGATCATGGATGACGATAGACCTGGTCCTCGGTTTGAGGTTGTAAACTGGAAAAAGGCCAATTTTGAAGAAATGAAGTATATAAAAACGTGGATTTGGACAGGTTTTTAATTGGCATGGATGTCGTTCATATGTATGAGTCTTGAAAGGAGAAGTTTTGAGAGTACAGAGTCCTTATGTCCCAGTCAGGATTAAAAGCAAAGTGAATAAGGATAAGGAACTTTGGTTCTCTCGGGATATTGGAACTCTGATAGAGAAGAAGAGGGAGACGTATAACATGTAAAGAAAACAAGGTAGTCGAGGAGTGTTAAAAAAAGACCCAAAAATACCCAAGAAAGAAATCAGGAGGGCTAAAAGAAAACGTGAGGTCGCTCAGGCAGACAAGATGTAAGATAATCTTAGGCCGGTAGGTTTGTAGACAGTAGTAGATAAACTATTGGAAGGAGTACTAAGAGATCGGATGTATAAGTATTCAGATAGACAGGGACCTATTAGGGCGAGTCGACACAACTCTGTGCGTAGCAGGTCATGTTTATCAAATCTATTAATGTTTCGAGGTGGTTAGAAGGAAAGCAACAGCCGGAAATCAGTAGATGTTCTCTGCGTGGACTTCAGTAAGGCCTTTGACAGGGTCCCGCATCGGGGGTTAGTTAAGAAGATACAGTCGACAGTACAGAAAGGAAGGTTGAATAGGAAAGGACTTTATTCCCTGGAGAGGGGAAGAATGTGGGGAGACTGGATAGAGGTATATAAAATAATTTTGGCAACAGAGGATTAATGAAATCAGGCTTCTCCACTGAGGTTAGAGGAGAAAAAAAAACAAGAGGAGATGGGTTAAGGGTGAAGGGGGAAAAGATTGAAATGAACATGGGGGGGGGGCTTCATCATACAGAGAGTGGTGAAAGTGTGGAATGAGCTGCCAGATGAAGTGGTAAATGCAGGCTCACTTTTAAAATATAAGAAGAACTTGAACAGCTACACGGATGAGAGGTGTATGGAGGGATATGGTCTGGGTGCTGGTCAATGGGACAAGGCAGAAAAATGGTACGGCAGAGCCAGGAGAGGCCAAAAGTCCTATTTCTATGGTGCAACGTTCTGTGATGTGCAAGTTGTAGATTGCGCATGTATATTACACACACACACACACACACACACACACACACACACACACACACACACACACCCCTTGATGTTGCGACTGATGCCTTATGTACTGGGGAGCGGCACAGCAGAGGCTGCACCCATTGTGACCAGTCTTGCAGACCATTCCTGTCTAACTTAGTTCCTCATTTTCTTTGCTGATCGTCACCCTCCGGGCGAGAACGGTTGTTAGGTTGGGAGTGAAGTATTTGATAGTGGTGTGAATAGAGGTCCAAATGTTCTCGCAGAATAGTCCTGGCTAGTAACCGTGCTGCATTCCATAGAAACTGCACACATCGGTCATTACCTGCTGGTGCTAGAGGCAAGGATTTGCTGATGATACAAAGATTGGAGCTGTAGTGGAGAGTGAGGAAGGTTTTGAACGCTTGCATAGGGATCTGGACGAGCTGCCAAAATGGGCTGAGAAATGGCAGATTGAGTTTACTGCAGGCAGGTGTGAGGTATTGCACTTTGGAAGGAAACACCAATGTAGAACATGCAAGGTAAATGGGAGGGCCCTGAGCAGTGCGGTAGAACAGAGGGATCTAGAAACACAGAAACAAAGTTCCCTAAAAGTGGCCTCACTGGTAGATAGAGTAGCATAGGAAGCTTTTGGTACATTGTCCTTTATTAATCAAACACACACACACACACACACACACACACACACACACACACACACACACACACACACACACACACACACACACACACACACACACACACACACACACACACCTTGATGCTGCGACTGATGCCTATTGTACTGGGGAGCTGCACAGCAAAGGCTGCACCCATTGTGACCATTTTTGCAGACCATTCCTGTCTAACGGTTGTTAGGTTGGGGGTGAGGTATTTGGTAGTGGTGTGAATAGAGGTCCGAATGTTCTCGCAGAATAGTCCTAGCGAGTAACCGTGCTGCATTCTATAGAAACTGCACACATCGGTCATTACCTGCTTTTGCTGGAGCAAGGGAAGGTGCATGTTGCAATTGCATTCGTTAGCTCTGTAGCAGAGTTTAACACCTCACATTCTGCTAATAATAGGTAAGTCAGAAAGACGAAACTGCGATCATTACTTCCTCATAGGTTCTTCAGAAGTTCAATTGTACCACGAATACTCTCAAAATAGAGCAGTTCCTCCTCCATCCATCACTCCCCCACCACACCACAGGCCAGTTCATGGTGAAATACATGCTGAATGTTTTACAGGTCCATGTTAGTAACAGTTGGTTTATCCATCAGGACTGACGGTTTTAATACTCACCTCACTGTAGCCAGTCTCAACAGACTTTCAAGCATTGAATCAGTTTCTCAGGGATATAGTAATTACTAAAACATAGGACACACACCAATCACCCAGCAAGTTTCCTGCAACTCGGTTTGTTTCCCATGTTTCGATCAGTATATAGAGGTACCGACGAGAGAGGATACAATATTAGATCTCCTATTAGGAAACGAGTTAGGACAGGCGACGCAAGTGTGTGTGGACGAACATTTTGTTTCCAGGCATTAGTTTCAACTTGATCATGGGTGAAGATAAGACATGATCCTTGGGTTGAAGTTCTAAAACTGGGAGAAAAGGCCAATTTTGAAGAAATGAGGAAGGATATAAAAAAGGTGGATTTGGACAGGTTGGTCTTTGGCAAGGATGTCGTTGGTACGTAGGAGGCCTTGAAAGGGGAAATTTTGAGAGTACAGAGTTTGAATGTTTCTGTCAGGATTTAAAGCAGAGTGATTAAGGATAAGGAACATTGGTTCTCTCGCTGTAGTGGAACTCTGGTAAAGAGGAAGGGAGAGATGTATAACATGTAGAGGAAGCAGGGAGAAAATATGTTGCTGGATGTGCATGTGCAAATGCAGGAAAGGCAGTGTATGTTGCCAGTGTGGACTTCAGTAAGGCCTTTGACAGGGTCCCGCATAGGGGGTTAGTTAGGAAGATACAATCGACAGTACAGAAAGGAAGGCTGAATAGGTTAGGACTTTTTTCCCTGGAGAGGGGAAGAATGTAGGGAGACTTGATAGAGGTATATAAAATAATTTTGGCAACAGAGAATTAATGAAATCAGGCTTCTCCACTGAGGTTAGAGGAGAAAAAAATACAAGAGTACATGGGTTAAGGGTGAAGGGGGAAAAGATTGAAAAGAACATGGGGGGGGGGCTTCATCATGCAGAGAGTGGTGAAAGTGTGGAATGAGCTGCCAGATGAAGTGGTAAATGCAGGTTCACTTTTAAAATTTAAGAAGAACTTGAACAGCTACACGGATGAGAGGTGTATGGAGGGATATGGGTCGCTTGCTGGTCAATGGGACAAGGCAGAAAAATGGTACGGCAGAGCCAGGAGAAGCCAAACAGCCTATTTCTATGCTGCAACGTTCTGTGATGTATAAGTTGTAGATTGCGCATGTATATTACACACACACGCACACACACACACTCACACACACACACACACACACACACACACACACACACACACACACACCCCTTGATGCTGCGACTGATGCCTATTGTACTGGGGAGCTGCACAGCAAAGGCTGCACCCATTGTGACCATTCTTGCAGACCATTCCTGTCTAACGGTTGTTAGGATGGGGGTGAGGTATTTGGTAGTGGTGTGAATAGAGGTCCGAATGTTCTCGCAGAATAGTCCTAGCGAGTAACCGTGCTGCATTCTATAGAAACTGCACACATCGGTCAATACCTGCTTTTGCTGGAGCAAGGGAAGGTGCATGTTGCAATTGCATTCGTTAGCTCTGCAGCAGAGTTTAACACCTCACATTCTGCTAATAATAGGTATGTCAGAAAGACGAAACTGCGGTCATTACTTCCTCATAGGTTCTTCAGAAGTTCAATTGTACCACGAATACTCTCAAAATAGAGCAGTTCCTTCTCCATCCATCACTCCCCCAACACACCACAGGCCAGTTCATGGTGAAATACATGCTGAATGTTTTACAGGTCCATGTTAGTAACAGTTTGTTTATCCATCAGGACTGACGGTTTTAATACTCCCCTCACTGTAGCCACTCTCAACAGACTTTCAGGCATTGAATCAGTTTCTCAGGGATATAGTAATTACTAAAACATAGGACACACCAATCACCCAGCAAGTTTCCTGCAACTCGGTTTGTTTCCCATGTTTCGATCAGTATATAGAGGCACCGACGAGAGAGGATGCAATATTAGATCTCCTATTAGGAAGCGAGTTAGGACAGGCGACGCAAGTGTGTGTGGAGGAGCATTTTGTTTCCAGGGATCATAACACCATTAGTTTCAACTTGATCATGGATGACGATAGACCTGGTTCTCGGTTTGAGGTTGTAAACTGGAAAAAGGCCAATTTTGAAGAAATGAGGAAGGATATAAAAACGTGGATTTGGACAGGTTGTTCTTTGGCACGGATGTGGTTCATATGTATGAGTCTTGAAAGGAGAAATTTTGAGAGTACAGAGTCCTTATGTCCCAGTCAGGATTAAAGGCAAAGTGAATAAGGATAAGGAACTTTGGTTCTCTCGGGATGTTGGAACTCTGATGGAGAAGAAGAGGGAGACGAATAACGTGTTTAGAAAACAGGGAGCAAATAAGGTATTTGAGGAGTATAAAAAAGTCCAAAAATACTTAGGAAAGAAGTCAGGAGGGCTGAAGGGAGACATGAGGTAGCTGAGGCAGTCGGGCCGGTAGGTTTGTAGTCAGTAGTGGATCATCTATTGGAATGAGCACTAAGAGACAGGATCTATTCGTATTCATATAGACCGCGACTTGTTACAGAGAGTCAACACGGCTCGTGAGTAGTAAGTCTTGTTTAACTAATCTATTAGCTTCTCGTGGTGGTTAGAAGTAAAGTGGATGAAGGGGTGGCAGTGAATATTGTCTACGTGGACTTTGACAAGGTCCCCCATGAGAAGTTAGTTAGGAAGATACAGACGCTGGGGACACATGGTGATAGTGTGAATTGCATTAGCCATTGGCTCAATGGGAGAAGTCAGAGAGTGGTAGTGGAGGACTGCTTCTCTGAGTGGAGGCCTGTGACTAGTGGTCTGCCACAGAGATCAGTGTTGGGACCATTGTTATTTGTTATCCAAATCAATGATCCGCATGATAATGTGGTAAATTGGATCCGCAAATTTGCTGATGATACAAAGATTGGAGCTGTAGTGGAGAGTGAGGAAGGTTTTGAACGCTTGCAGAGGGATCTGGACGAGCTGCAAAAATGGGCTGAGAAATGGCAGATTGAGTTTACTGCAGGCAGGTGTGGGGTATTGCACTTTGGAAGGAAACACCAATGTAGAACATGGAAGGTAAATGGGAGGGCCCTGAGCAGTGCGGTAGAACAGAGGGATCGAGAAACACAGAAACAAAGTTCCCTAAAAGTGGCGTCACTGGTAGATAGAGTAGCATAGGAAGCTTTTGGTACATTGTCCTTTATTAATCAAACACACACACACACACACACACACACACACACACACACACACACACACACACACACACACACACACACACACACACACACACACACACACACACACACACACACACACTGCGATTGAACCCTGTACTGGGGAGCTGCACAGCAGAGGCCGCACACACTGTGACTACTTCTGCACCTATTGTCTATTGTCTATTATGTTCGGGATGGGTCATTTGGTTGACGTGTGAATGGTGGTCCGAATGTTCGCGCAGAATAGTCCTGGCGAGTAACCGTGCTGCATTCTATAGACACAGCACACATCGGCCATTCCCTGCTGGTGCTGTAAGAAGGGAAGGTGCATGTTGCAGTTGCATTCGTTTGCAATGCAGCAGTGCCCAAAGCTACACTGGCTGCTAATAATAGAAAACAGAATGGGAAGTTGTGGAAATCACTTCCTCCTCTTTTGACAGCAATTCAAATTCAACGGTCAAAGCCACTCAGTATCTTCTCTTTAGAACATAGACCATAGAACTTAGAATAGTGCAGCACATTGCTGGCACTTCGGCCCACAACGTTTGGTCGACCCTTAAACCTTGCCCCCCCCCATATAAACACTCCCACATCTTAAATTCCTCCAGATACCTGTTTAACAGTCGCTTAAACTTCACCAATGTATCTGCCTCCACCACTGAATCAGGCATTGCGTTCCACGCACTAACCACTGTCTGAGTGAAAAACATTCCTCCAATACCCCCCTTGAATTTCCCAACTTTTCCTTAAACACTCTGTCATGTCTCCTCTCCTCCTCCTCGTCCTTCTCTCCAAAGAGCAAATAACTAGCACCACAAATCTCTGATCATTATCCATACTCTCTAAACCAGACCGCACACTGGTAAATCTCTTCTGTACCCTTTCCAATGCTTCCACATCCTTCCTATGGAGAGGTGACCAGAACTGGATACAATACTCCAAGGGTGGCCTAACTAGAGTTTTATAGAGCTGCATCATTACCCCGACTCTATCCCTCGACTTATGAAAGCTAACACCCATAAGCTTTCTAAACTACCCTATCTACCTGTGAGGCAATTTTCAGGGATTTATGGACATGTACCCTCATATCCCTCGCTTCTCCACAATGCCACGTGTTCTGCCATTTACTTTGTACTCTGCCTTGGAGTTTGTCCTTCCAAAGTGTACTACCTCACACTTCCCAGGGTTGAACTCTATCTGTCACTTCTCAGACCACTTCTGCATCCTATCAATGTTTCTCTGCAGTCTCTGACAAACCTCGACACTATCCTCGACTCGGCCAATCATTGTGTCGTCTGCAAACTTGTCAACCCACCCTACCTCCCCTATATCCAAGTCCTTAATAAAAATCATGAAAAGTAGAGTTCCCACAACCGATTTTTGTGGGATACCGCGAGTCAGAACCCTCCAATCCGAATATATTCCCTCCACCACGAGTCTCTGCCTTCTGCAGGCAAGCCAATTCTGAATCCACCTGGACAAACTTCCCTGGATCCCATGCCTTCTGACTTTCTAAGTAAGCCTACAATGTGGAACCTTGTCAAATGGCGTACTAAAATCCATACAGTTCACATCCACTATACGACCCACATCTATATGCCTGGTAACCTACTGATAGAGTTCTTCGATCTTCCCTTCACAAAGCCATGCTGACTGTCCCTGATCAGACCATGATACTCTAAATGCCCATAATCCTATCTCTACGAATCTTTTCCAACAGCTTTCCCACCACAGATGTAAGACTCACTGGTCGGTCATTATCTGGACTATCCCTACTAACTTTTTTGACCAAGGGGACAACTTTCGTCTTCCTCCAATCCTCCGGTAATATTCCTGTGGACATCGAGGACATAAAGATCCTAGCCAGAGGCTCAGCAATCTCTTCCCTCGCCTGCAGAGCAGCCTGGGGAATATTCCGTCTGGCCCCAGAACTTTCTGTCCTGATGTATTTTAACAGCTCTTCTCCCTTAATATCAACTTGCTCCAGAGCATCCTACCCTATCTACCTGTGAAGCAACTTTCAGGGATCTGTGGACAGGTACCCCCAGATCTCTCCGCTCCTCCACACTTCCAAGTGTTCTGCCGTTTACTGTTTACTCTGCCTTGGAGTTTGTCCTTCCAAAGTGTACCACCTCACACTTCTCCGGGTTGAAATGCATCTGCCAGTTCTCAGCCCAGTTCTGCATCCTATCAATGTCTCTCTGCAATTTTCGACAATCCTCAATACTATCTACAACACCAGCAAACTTTGTGTCGTCTGAAAACTTACCAACCCGCCCTTCTACCCCCATATCCAAGTCTTTAATAAAAATCACGAAAATTAGAGGTCCCAGAACCGATACTTGTTGGACACCAGAATATCAACCTCACTCATATTGTCCTTACCATCATCAAGTTCCCTCTCATTGGTGAATACCGAAGAGAAATATTCATTCAGGACCTGGTTGAGGAAATAATCATTGATGCCCTTTATCTCTAATCGGCCCGATCGTCACTCCTGTCGACCTTTTGATCTTCATATAATTGAAGAATACCTTGGGGTTTTCCTCTTCCCTACTCGCCATGGCCTTCTCATGCCCACTTCTTGCTCTCCTCAGCCACGACATCCGGCTGCTCACCCTCCCTCATGAGAATACTGAGAACTCGATCCGAGATATCGCTGACCCTGGCACCAGAGAGACAACAGACCTTCCGGGATGCTCGATCTCTTCCACAGAACCTCCCAACTGTGCCCCTAACTATCGAACCCCCTTTCACTACTGCTCTCCTCCTTTCCCTCCTTCCCTTCTGAGCTGAGGGTCCAGTCTCGCTGCCAGGGACGCAACCACTGCAACCTGACCCAAATAGGTGGTTCCCACCAACAGTCAGGAGACGGAAGGAAAACAGAGTGAATGTGCAGAGCACACCTGCGGCCGTTCCCATCAATAATAAGGATGCCGTTTTGGATACTGTTGGTGGGGACGACCTATTAAGGTCAGGTTGCAGTGGTTGCGTCCCTGGCAGCTCAGAAGGGAAGGAAGGAAAAGAGGAGAGCAGTAGTGATAGGGGTTCGATAGTTAAGGGGCACAGATAGGAGGTTCTGTGGAAGAGATCGAGCATCCCGGATGATTCAAGGTCCTCAGTGATTAATTACAGTGCTCTACTCATTCACTCCATTATCCTTCCGTCTCCTGACAGTCACCCAGCTACCTGCCTCCTGACTTATAGGGGTGACTATCTCCCTGTAACTACTGTTTACTTCTGCCTCTGCCTCCCGAATGATCCGAAGTTCAGCCAGCCCCAGCTCCAGTTCCCTAACACGGTTTGTCAAAAGCTGCAGCTGGATGCACCTTTTACAGGTGTAGTCATCAGAGACAATAGTGCTCGCCCTGACTTCCCACATACTGCAATCGGAGCAACCGGCTGTCCGAACTGCTGCCTTCATTACCTACTCCTAAGTGAATTAAAGTTATTAAAGGAGCGTTCCCGGCCTTATCTCACCGATCAAGTTCGCCCTCAGCCTCTGCTTACCGAAGCCTCTCGAGCCAAAGCCTTCCTAGTCCATCTCCCACTTCTCCGCCGCCCTCTACTACGTCGCCTGCTCCGTTAACATGCGGAGAGGAGAGCATATCCCAGACTGTGATAATGAGGAGGGAGCATATTCCGGATGATGGTAATGAGGCAAGAGCATATCTGGGACGACAGTAATGAGAGGAGAGCATATCCCAGACTGTGATAATGAGGAGGGAGCATATTCCGGATGATGGTAATGAGACAAGAGCATATCTGGGACGGCGGTAATGAGAGGAGAGCATATCCCAGACTGTGATAATGAGGAGGGAACATATTTCGGATGATGGTAATGAGGCAAGAGCATATCTGTGACGGCAGTAATGAGAGGAGAGCATATCCCAGACTGTAATAATGAGAAGGGAGCATATTCCGGATGATGGTAATGAGACAAAAGCATATCTGGGACGGTAATAATCAGAAGAGAGCATATCCCAGTCTGTAATAATAAGAAGGGAGCAATCTTTCCCGATCCTCGTCATTGTGGGCTTCACACCAGACGGTGATGGAAAGAGTCAGAATACTCCCCACCTTGCAGTTCCAGACACTTCCCAGTCTTTGATGACAAACCAGTGCCAAATCTCTTCGATCTCCTAATCCAGATAACCCCAATAGGCGGAACGCTGGCCATGTCCATACCGCGAGAACCAAATGTCTGGACCGCGCCGGCCCATTGGCACTTCCGTTAACACACCTGTCATAACATGTCAATAAAGCGCGCGCTGCTCTAAGTTACTTTAACCTCATCCGACACCGTACACTGGACCTACCCCCTGTGGAGCCCGCGACCTACTGCGCGCTCTCTACGTCCCTCACGGGGTAAAGTTCCACTTTCCACGTCTGCGGGACCATTGCGAGAACGAAATGGGGAAGACCCAGTGATGAAGTACATCGTGAAGAGCCTGTCAGAAAACTTCAGGGAACGATTTGAAATCTCCCCTAATCTCCAAGGTGACATCTTCCTCTCCCAAGACCGCCGTTCTCCGTTTCGGCTGACAGCCGGTGGACTGCAGACGCCAAAAGGCTGGCGCCTTCCGTAGATGTGGCAACTCTTTGGATGGAGGTCTTGGAAATGAGAACTTCAGATTCGCTCAAACCACACCTCGGTGACTTTTGGAGCAATGTGGATCCCCAAGCTCAATTCAAAAACACGAGAGCTATTGAAATGCTTCAATTCACACTGTTCCGCTCCACGTACATAAGTGATTCATCGTTTTCTTCAATGAACTCCATGAAGAATCAGGACAGAAGCAGACTCTCCAATGCACATCTCGGCCAGAGCCTCAGGATTGCGACAACAGAATACCGGCCCGACATCAGAAGGATTTCCTCATCCCGTCGATGTCACTTCTGACGCTGACTGGTGAGTGAATCAATTTAATTTTGTCCATTTGTCAATCTTATTGTGGTATAATATTACGACAACAATAATACTGATAATTCCATTTATAGCTACGACTCATACTTCAAATGCTACATAGCTTAATTAAAAAGAACATATAGTTTAAATGAGAGAACAGAAACGGTGGGAAAGGCAATACGACTAAAAATGTTTGTGTGGATGTGGAAGAGAGGTGGTGAAGATTTCCAAACTAACTCTGTGTGTGTGTGTGTGTGTGTGTGTGTGTGTGTGTGTGTGTGTGTGTGTGTGTGTAAAATATGCATACGTGCAGCAGAACCACAGAACATTGCAGCACAGAAACAGGCCTTCTGGTCCTTCCTGGCTCTGTCGTACCATTTCTCTGCCATGTCCCACTGACCTGCACCCGGCCCATATCCTTCCATACACCTCTCATCCATGTAGCTGTCCCAGATGAGTTCTCATTGTGGCAGCTCACAGTTGTGATAGCTAGAGTCATAATTAAATGGCTGGTTTTGAACTTACTTTTTTTTCAAGAGTGCATTTTTTGTCTAATACTACTACCACTATTATTATTACTACTATTACCAACACTATTACTTCCACTAACACTACTACTACTATTACTACTACTACTACTACTACTACTACTACTACTACTACTAATAATAATAATAATAATAATAATAATAATAATAATAATAATAATAATAATAATAATAATAATAGTGTTAGCAGCAACAGCAACATCTGCCCATAAAACAACTTACTGGTGCAGGGAAAATAAAACCCGGAAGTTTTGGCCCTTGGCTTGACATGCTTGACATAATTTGGCCCTTGCAGAAAACTAATTCGGGAACCCTAACCTAATAGAATCCAGCCGCTGACGTGCGGTGACAACACTCAACCATTCTATCTATTTCAGAGGAGTGTAGTTTTGTGGAAAGTGCCATGTCAGCTGTAAAGCATGGCAGCAGAGTATCGAAGGCCGAATAGCCTTCTGTTCCTTCAGCGCTTTATTCCGTTTATTCGCTTGTTTCTCGCTCTGCAATCAAACAGCTCCGAGTTCTCACCTAACACACTCTCAACATCTGGCACGGAGACCAGGAAATGCGGATCCGTCTCCGAATGTAACAGAGACAGGCGCCGCTCTCTCGGGATCGCGTAGATGACGTTCACTTTACTCTCTCTCTTTCTCTTCATGTCGGTGGGTGAGAGAAACTCTCTTTGAGACCATTATCGGATTCCACACAGCAGCAGATAGTTGTAGAACAACACACAGGATTTGATGTCGATTTCAGCAAAGTACAGACTCTCTGATCCAATCAGCGCTGCCGCTTGTGACGTCAGAATCCAGATATCTGCCCCGCAAACCAGGAAGTGCGGCTCAGTCTCCGAGTGTAACAGAGATCGGCGCTGCTCTCTCGGGATGTCGGGACTGGCCTTCGCAGCTCTCGTTCTTTGTCTCCACATAACGGCGGGTGAGGGTCACTCTCTCGAACAGTCAGCGGTCAGATAATCAACAGAACGGCGGGTGGTTAGAGGATAGAAGGTCAGGTTAGCAGAGGCGATCTCACTGATCTAAGTACAGATCTGAGCTATCTGTGCTGATTGAGCGAAGTACAGTTCTCGATTCCATCCGCTTCTGTCGCTTTTCCCTCACACGATTTTATCTTTTTCAGGTGAGTCTCAGCATTTTACCATTCTCGCTGAGCACAGCGAGATAAATGTCACCATCGGGAGAGATGCGCTCTTTTCAGTGCGGCCGTCGGGCAATGTCAGCAGTGGAAGCTGGAATTTCAATGGGAGAACACTCGTCCAGTGGATCGGCCAAACCTTGACCATTGACAATGTCTACAGATCTCGGGCTGAGTTATTCACCTCCAACGGGTCGCTTCTGCTGAAGTCGGTGAACGTGTCGGACAGTGGGGAATACCGTGTGAATATGTTTCCAATTAGTGGCTCCCAAACCTCAGCGACCGTCACTCTGCGTGTCACTGGTAAGTGAGACAGAGTCATGCGATCTCGGACTATAACTTTCATTTTACTCCTGTGGTGAAAGAATACACTACAATCTTTACAGTGGTCGCAGAACCTGGACTCCAGTGAACTCTGCCAGACCTGCTCTCGGACTGTTCAGTTCTCACTGTTGTGCGTGGCTGTGTATCGTCGTTTCTGTTTGCAGGCTGCTCGCACCTGTGTGTGCCGGATTCAGTTCCGTCTTCAAGGCTATCAAGTAATCATTTTTTGCTGTAATTTGCTCTATTTTTGCAAACGGACTGTTTCTTAAGTCAGCTGGAAATGAGTAATTCTAAGTCATCTACCTCAAAGTTTAACGACGCTATCCTCCCCAGTGCCGTCCACATGTCTAAGTCAGTATAGAAAAATAGAAACATTGAAAACATACAGCACAACACAGGCCCTTCGGCCCACAAGGTTGTACCGAACATGGCCCTGCCTTAGAAATTATTAGGCTTACATATAACCTCCATTTTTCTAAGCTCCACGTACCTATCGAAAAGTCTCTTTAAAGCCCCTATCGTATCCGCCTCCACCACCGTTGCCGGCAGCTCATTCCACGCACTCACCACTCTCTGAGTAAGAAACTTACCCCTGACATTTCCTCTGTACCTACTCCCCAGCACTTTAAATCTGTTTCCTCTTGTGGCAACCAATTCAGCCCTGGGAAAATGCCTCTGACTATCCACATACTCAATACCTCTCATCATCTTGTACACCTCTATCAGGTCACCAGTCATGCTCCGTCCCTCCAAGGAGAAAAGGCCGAGTTCATTGTATCTGCTTTCATTAGGCATGCTCCCTAATCCAGGCAACAACATTGTAAATCTCCTCCGCACCCTTTCTATGGCTTCCACATCCTTCCTACAGTGAGGCGACCAGAATATTGACAGCTTTCTGTGGTTTTATCTCTAATCTGTGCATCTGTAGTAGTTTGCTTTAAGCAGAATATATCTCCTTGGAGCCAACATTTCAGCGCAGTACGTTACATGTGATCCATGATCTGTGGTATTTTTACAGAAGCCGTATCCAGGCCCAACACCACATCGAATGGCGCGGACTCGGTAGAACACAATCACACAGTTAGTTTGGATTGCACGGCAAGACCGGGACATGCTTCCTATCCGTGGCTAATGAAAAGCAGGACAGTTAGCTCTGACGTTCCGATTACCGTGAGCACCACATCGACTGAACGTTTACCGCCATTATCACTATATTAGCCCGAGTGTCCAACACTGATTATATTGTAAATGGAGAAAATACAACAATAAGAGAATGATGTGCAAAGGGACTTGTCAGTCCTTGTGTAGGATTGCCTAAAGGATAATTTAGAGGTTGAAACTGTTCTGAGGAAGGGAAAAGCGACATGAGGACAAGAGGACAAGTATATAAAAGTCAGCTTATCATATTGAAAATTTATGAAGCATTGGTAAGGGCTCATTTTAGTATTGTGAACAGATAAGAAAGAATGTATTGTATTTGGAGAGGGTTCAAAGGGCGTTCACGGAAATGATTCCGAGATTGAAAGACTTGTCATATTATGAGCCTGAATAAAGAAGGGTGAAGGGTGACATCATTGAAAACAGTCGAATGGTGAAAGGCCTTAATAGAGTGGATGTTGAGAAGAAGTTTCCCTTGGTGGGAGAGTCAAAGATCAGCGGACACTTATAGAGTGGATGTGGAGAGGATGTTTCCTGTAGTGGGGGAGTCGAGCACCGGTGGACACAGATAGAGTGGATGGGGAGAGGATGTTTCATACAGTGGGGGAGTCTAGGAGCAGTGGACACAGATCGAGTGGATGTGGAGAGGATGTTTCCTATAGTGGGGAAGTCTAGGACCACAGGACACAGATAGATTGGATGTGGAAAGGGTGTTTCCTATATTAGGGGAGTCTAGGACCAGAGGACACTGATGGAGTAGATGCGGGCAGGATGTTCCCTATAGTGGGGGAGTCTAGGACCAGATCACACCGATAGAGTGGGTGTGGAGAGGATGTTTCCTATAGTGGGGAAGTCTAGGACCACAGGACACAGATAGATTGGATGTGGAAAGGGTGTTTCCTATATTAGGGGAGTCTAGGACCAGAGGACAATGATGGAGTAGATGCGGGCAGGATGTTCCCTATAGTGGGGGAGTCTAAGACCAGATCACACAGATAGAGTGGGTGTGGAGAGGATGTTTCCTATAGTCGGAGAGTTTAGGTCCAGAGGACACAGATAGAGTGGGTGTGGAGAGGATGTTTTCTATAGCGGGGGAGTCTAGTAACAGAGGACACAGATAGAGTGGGTGCGGAGAGGATGCTTCCTATAGTGGGGGAGTCTAGGTCCAGAGGACATAAATAGAGTGGGTACGGAGAGGATGCTTCCTATAGTGGGGGAGTCTA
The DNA here is from genome assembly GCF_030144855.1 of Hypanus sabinus. Lineage (NCBI taxonomy): Eukaryota > Metazoa > Chordata > Chondrichthyes > Myliobatiformes > Dasyatidae > Hypanus > Hypanus sabinus. Next base: position 631,843 of record NW_026780476.1, on the reverse strand, counting down.
GGTCCAGAGGACATAGATAGAGTGGATGCGGAGAGGATAACTCCTGTGGTGGGAAAGCCAAGGACAAGATGACATAGCTAAAAATAGTGAGTCTTTCTTTTAGAAGTGAGCTGCAAAGTTATCGGAAGAGATGGTGAATCCGTGCAAATGTTTGCCACAAGCAGCGGTAGAGACCATGACTTTATGCATATTTGACCCATATGTTTGTTAGATTCTTGATTGGTCAGGTCAGCAAAGGATACAGGGGAGGGCAGGAGCGTCGGTCTCAGAGGAAAATCGGATCAGCCATGATGAAATGGCGGCGTAGGTGCGATAAACAACATGGCCGAAATCTGCCCCTAAACTTTCCGATCCTATGGTATTATGGAATCCAAATCAGGTTTACTATCACCAGCATAGGTCGTAAAATTACTTGTTTTTTTATGGCAGCGTGCAGTGCATTTCGCAATAATAAAACTAATATTTTCACATTAAAAACATTTGGCCATCTGACCTGTGGATGACAGCTCTCACATCAGGACATATATGTCCCGGATGTGATGTCATCGCAGATCTGATGTCCGATTCCTCTGAACATGTTTAGCAGAACAGTCTGCATCACAGTTTGTTCAGGTGACCAAGCATCTTCTGCTGGAAGAATTATATTTCAATGCCCATTTCCTGCCTTTCTGGTGCGAATATTGGAAGCGGGTATCGTTAGCGGTTAAAGGGTTTCTCTGATTTAACACTGATGCAATCGCCTTGTGGCGTAATGTGGATCTGTTGTAATGTCCTGGATTAAATTGTGCAAACGAATTGAGCTGTTTGTATCCCTCAGCATGGAACTTGACGTGTTTGTCAACCTAACAAGAAAATCCAGTCTCGCAACAAAAAATAAACCTTGTATTAGGTGTGCTTTGATGAAAAGGCTGTGAAGATGTCAGTGCTCTCAGCGTTAAAACAGAGATGTTGTGTTTGTTTATTCTTTATGAGCAGCTGGTGTGGTGCAGTCTCCTATCGAGTAAGGGATCCTCGCTGATTGTTAAGCTCGGTTAGGCTTGCAATGCACGGTCACAGATATTGTCTGACAGGTCGTTACCTGCTGATGGGCATGACGAGTGTAATTGTCTCCATAGCACCAATGCTGACACTGAAGTTTGTTTCCTTGCTGGGAATGAAAGAATGTGACCGAGTTCAGAGCAGAGCGGGTGTGTCTGGAATTCCCATCATGCTCCCTGTGTTTATGTAATTGACCCTTGGCTCAGTTAAACTGTCAATATTTCCTCCTTCTGTACTCCACTGTGAAACCCTCTTCAGGTTGTTCATGAATTGTGGGCCTTGACTGAGTCAGGGATACTGATCACGTAAACAGACTCTGCCGCCCACCCGCTCCCTGATGACGCCACAGCTTCTTCATTTTTTGTCCCAGTTTCGTCTATTTGGGCAATAACCCTACAAGCCCCTCCCACCTATGTCGTCTCCCAAATGCCTCTTAGCTATTGTAATGCTTCAACTTCTTTGGCAGTTCACCCCAGAGGCATGCACCCATCGGTGCAAATAAATGGCCTCTTAGTACTCCTTGGAATATCTTACTTCTCTCTGATCCCTGCAGGTTTAGACTCCGAATCCCATCGGAAAGAATACAACAGTCTACGGTATCCCGAGAATTCATCTGTCACTCCGGATTAGCTTGCGTTCGAATGGAATATCCTCGAGAATCTCTTCTTCCCTGTCTCCAGGTTGACATGTGTCTACGCTGTTGTAACTGTACCACTTCTTCTGGCAGCTCATTCCAGAATCAGGTGTAAAGAAATCCTCCATTATTTCTCCTTGCAATATCCTCCCTCTTCGTTTGTATCTGTGCCCTCTCGATTTAGAATCCAAACCCGTCCCAGAGATTACAGCTGTCTGCCATATCCTGCGCATTCATGGGTCATTCCGTATTCGCCTATATTCGAATATAATAAATACTTCTCTTGGCCAACCTTTCCCTGTAATTGATGCTTTTATTCTCGGCAATATCCTGGAAAATCTCTTCTTCTCTGTCTCCAGGTTGACAATGCCTTCTCAATAACATGGTAGCCACACTTGCTGACAATTCTCCACTGAGCCATAATGTCCCGACTCCTAGAAATCCAGCGTGCTAAACTTCCTCCTCACCACCCTGCCTGAATGTGCGCCCGAACTCTGCAAAGAATCTCCTATCCCCCCGTGCCAATGTCCAAAATACATCCCCTCATGTTAGTATATTTTGATCCCAATTTGTAATTCCTCGGATCGCCTCCCAGTCAGATCAAATCTCTCTGTCAATCAATCAATCAAACCCGATGCACTCGAAACAAGACCTCCTAATTTCGTGTCGTCACTAAACTTACTAATTGAGCCATTTACACTCACATCCGTGTGATTCAGATAAAGAAGGAATGACAGAGATCCCAACTGATCCTGTGGCATCCCACTGGTTAGAGGCTTCTTGTCGGAGAATGGACCTCAGTCATCGCCCCCTATCACTGAGCCAATTCTGAGTCAAACTCTCTCATTGCCATGAATCTCAGAATGTCTAAACTTTCGGAACAGTCTACCGTGCGGGAGTTTGTCAATGACCTTATTCAACTTCACTGAGTTAACTTCATACCTCGCCTTCGTTACCAATACCAAAATAAAAACAAACTACAAAAGATTCGAATCGGATTCAGACCCACAAGAACAATCATGATAATTATTATAAATGATTATGACCTCATCCAGGTCATTAAAAAAATCAAAAAGAGCAGGATTCTCTGCTCCGTTTCTTGAACAAGGGAACAACACCCTCAACCCATCAATCCTTCCGGAACCTCTCCTCATTGATAATGCAAAGATCGTCGCCGGAGGCTCAGCAATCTCCTCCCCATCGCCGCCCAGAGTCGACGAGACTGCATCCCGTCTGGTCACGGCAACTTATCCAGCTTGATGCTTTCCAAAAGCTCCAGCACATCCTCTTCCTGAATATCTACACGCTTCATGCGTAGTGGAGTAAACGATGGAAGTAGGTAATGCTGGCGGTGCATTGCCGAGCCTTATGAGAATCTGCTTTATTATCCTCACTTAAATCGTGCAAATGAGTTGTGCATTTGTTTTAGATGTTCCGGGTAATCTACGTCTCTCAGCCCAGATCTTGCGGCGTCTAGATCAGTGTCAAATGAGATTTCATTTTTCTTGGAAACCGGTTCCTGAATTACAGTGGTATGTTAACGGCTCACATTTTATTAACAAAACGAACAACGGGACAATTTGTTTTATGGGAAGGATGTAATAGAGAAATAGCCGTCATTTAAAGGTGAAATTTTGAGGGTACAGAATCTTTATGATCCTGTTAGGTTGAAAGGAGCGGTTAAACGTTTGAGAGAGACATGGTTTTCAAGGGATATTGGAAACATGGTTAGGAAAAATAGAGATACCTACAATAAATATAAGCAGCATGGAGTAAATGAGGTGCTCGTGGGATATAAAGAATGTAAGAAGAATCTTCAGAAAGAAATTAGGAAAGCTAAAAAAGGTACGAGGTTGCTATCCAAGTAAGGGGAAAATAAATCCAAAGGGTTTCTACAGTTATATTAATAGCAAAAGGATAGTGAGGGATAAATTGGTCCCTTAGAGAATCAGAGTGAACAGCTACGGGTGGAACCGAAAGAGTTGGGGGAGATTCAGAACAATCTATTTTCTTCAGTATTCACTATGGAGAAGGATATTGAATTGTGTAAGGTAAGAGAAACATGTAGGGAAGCTTTGGAAACAATGACGATTATAGAGGAGGAAGTACTGGCGCTTTTAAAGAATATAAAAGTGGATAAATCTCGGGGTCCTGACAGGATATTCCCTAGAACCTTGAGGGAAGTTGGTGTAGAAATAGCAGGGGCTCTGACAGAAATATTTCAAATGTCATTAGAAATGGGGATGGTGCCGGAGGATTGACATATTGCTCATGTGGTTCCATTGTTTAAAAAGGTTTCTAAGAGCAAACCTAGCAATTATAGACCTGTCAGTTTGACGTCAGTGGTGGGTTAATTAATGGAAAGTGTTCTTAGATGTGGTATATATAATTACCTGGATAGACAGGATCTGATTATGAACAGTCAACATGGATTTGTGCGTGTAAGGTCATGTTTGACACATCCTATTGAGTTTTTTGAAGAAGGTACGAGGAAAGTTGACGAGGGTAAAGCAGCGGATGTTGTCTGTATGGACTTCAGTAAGACCTTTGGCAAAGTTCCGCATGGAAGATTAGTTAGGAAGGTTCGATCGTTAGATATTAATATTGAAATAGTAAAACTGGATTCAACAATGGCTGGATAGGAGATTGCGGAGAGTAGTGGTGGATAACAGTTTGTCAGGTTAGAGGTCGGTGACTGGTGGTGTGCCTGAGGGATCTGTATTGGGTCCAATGTTGTTTGTCATATTCATTAATGATCTGAATGATGGGGTGGTAAATTGGATTTGTAAGAATGAAAATGATGCTAATGTAGGTGACGTTTTGGACAATGAAGTGTGTTTTCAAAGCTTTCTGAGAGATTTAGGGCAGATAGAATAGGGGGCTGAACGATGGCAGATTGAGATTAATGCTGATAAGTGTGAGGTGCTACATTTTGTTAGGAATAATCCAAATAGGACAAACATGGTAAATAGTCGGGCATGAAGAATACAGTAGAACTGGGTGATCTAGGAATAATGGTGCATAGTTCCCTGATGGTGGAATCTCATGTGGATAGGGTGGTGACGAAAGCTTTTGGTATGCTGGCCTTATAAATCACAGCACTGAGTATAGGAATTGGGATGTAATGTTAAAATTGTACAAGGCATTGGTAAGGTCGAATTTGGAATATTTTGTACAGTTCTGGTCACCGAATTATAGGAAACATGTCAACAAAATAGAGAGCGTACAGAGAAGATTTACTAGAATGTTACCTGGGTTTCAGCACCTAAGTTACAGGGAAAGGTTGAATAAGTTAGGTCTTTATTCTTTGGAGAGTAGAAGGTTGAGGGGGGACTTGATAGAGATATTTAAAATTATGAGGGGGATAGATAGAGGTGACGTGGTCTCGTTTTTACCGGGCACCAAACCAGCGGTTATGGTCGAAATGACAATAAAAAGTGACTTGACTTGACTTGACTTGACTTGAACCTGGCGGTTATCCTTTGGTGTATCCTGCTCAAGGCCCGCCAAACCAATTTGCAGCTCTGCATTTTCTTCTGCATTTTCTCTCCATCTAAATAATGGTCTGCCCGTTTATTTGCTCACCAAAGTGCATGACCAGACAATTTCCAACATAGTATTTTATTTGCTACTTCTTTGCCTATTCCCCTAAACTATCTAAGTCTCTCTGAAGACTCGCTGTTTCCTCAACGCTATTTCTCCTCCACCTATCTTTGTATCATCGGCAAATATAGCCACAAATCCATTAATCCTGTAGTCCAAACCTTTGACATACATGGTAAAAAGCAGCGGTTTGTGTTCAATGGAGAGATGCAGCCTGTGATGGGTGTCAATATTGTTCAGACGATATGAGTCCCAGTGCAGAGCGAGTAAGACTGCAGCCGTTCTCGTTCCACTGCTGAGAAAAGAAAAGTGCAAAGGATGTTGATTGATTGTTCCTTCTCCTGCTCGCCATCTCAGCCCTGGGAAAAGGCCTCTGACTATCCACACGATCAATACCTCTCATCATCTTTTACACGTCTATCAGGTCACCACCCATCCCCCGTCGCTCCAAGGAGAAAAGGCCGAGAACATTCAATCTGCTCTCTTAAGGCATGCTCCCCAATCCAGGCAACATCCTCGTAAATCTCCTCTGCACCCTTTCTATGGTGTCCACGTTCTTCCTGTAGTGAGGAGACCAGGAATGAGCGCCACACTCCGAGTGGGGTCTCTCCAGGCTCCTTTCTAGGTGCAACAGTACAATCAGCTCGAAAACTAAATCCGACGGTTGATGAAGGCCAGTACACCGTACGCCTTCTCAACCACAGAGTCAACCTGAGTAGTGGCTTTGACTGTTCTTTGGACTCGGACCCCAAAATCCCTCTGATCAACCATACTACCAAGATTCTTGCCATTAATATCTGTATTCTGCCCACCTAAATGAACGACCACACACTTATCTGGGTTGAACTCTCACATCTCAGCCTCGTTTTGCATCCAATCAGTGTCCTGCTGTAAACTCTGACAGCCCTCCACACTATCCACAACAACCCAGTCTTTCTGTCATCAACAAATTTGCGAACCCGTCCATACGGTATACATCTACGGCTCTACCTTCATCAATGTGTTTCGTCACATCTTCAAAAAAATCCATCAGGCTGATAAGACTCACTGGACTATAATTTCCTGGGCTATCCATACTCCCTTTCTTGAATACGAGAGCAACAACCGCAACCCCCCAATCCTCGAGAAACTCTCCCGTCCTCATTGATGACGCAAACATTACCGCTAGAGGCTCAGCAATCTCCTCCCTCGCCTCCCACGGTTTCCTGGGATGCATCCCTTCCGGTCCAGGTGACCTATCCAACTTAATGATTTCTAACATCTCCAGTACATCCTATTCCCTAACATCTATCGGCAAAGGGTTTTCAGTCCGCTGCAGGTCGTCCCTACAATCGCCAAAATCTTTAACCGTAGAGAATAGGGAAGCAAAGTTTTCATTAAGTACCTCTTCCGATCCCATACACCCTTTTGTACTGTCTCACTTGATTGGGCCCATTCTTTCACGTCTTATCCTCTTGCTCTTCACATAGTTGTAGAATGCCTCGGGGTTTTCCTTAATCCTGTCTGGCATGGCCTTCTCATGGCCGTTTCCGGCTCTCCTAATTTATTCTTAAACTCCTTCCTGCTTATCTGACAGGTTTCTAGATCTTTATCAATACCCTGTTTTTTGAACCATTCGTAAGCTCTTTTTTCCTTCTTCACTCTATTTACAACGGCCTTTGTGCACCAGGGTTCCTGTACCGTGTATGCTTCTACTTCCCACTGGTCGCGATGAATGGAACACAGTTAGCCAACCTCCAAACTTCGCAATTTTCCCCGAATCCTGTAACGTCCATCTCAAAACATCATGTCCATCAGATTGAATAACTTATAAATGTTTACTTATTATGGAATGATAAATGTTTGATTTCATTTTCAGATTCGTAACGGAATTCATAAACCTGCAGATTCTATTCTTGTGTCGTGCACTAACCAATCCCCTCTGTTTTAACAGGACCTGTTTCCAATGTCACTGTTACATCTAATGCCACCAGACTGATTGAGTACAGCGACACCGTCAGACTAACCTGCTCTGCAAGAGGCACGGATGTCTCTTACCTGTGGCTTGAGGAGAACAGCGTGATCATTTCCGGTGGCAGGTTTGAGCTGAGTGCCGATCACAGCACACTCACTGTTTCTGGAGTGCGACGGACAGACGGAAATTTCACCTGTAGAGCAAGCAACGTGATTAACGAAATCACGAGCGCTCCGTTTTCTCTTAATGTCAACTGTAAGTGTCCCGAGACTCCGGTAGTTACCTGTTATATCACAGCTAAATTTCAAATCCGTGTCTTATTACGGCGACGGTTAAGCTAACACTATGTCGGTTCAAATCTGTACTTCAGGTAAATGAAACGTGCAGGATAGCCTGGTCTATCCTGCATGAGTCTTCACACAAAACAATGCGTTTTGAACAAGTCCGATGCCCACGGCTCAAAGGCAATGGTGATGTCCATTAAATTTGGATTTGACTCTGCTGAGCTTTGTGTGTCACTTCAGTTCTATTCATTCATATCGAAATCATCTCTGCAAAATTCTAATTCTGGTTTGTGTTTTTTCTCAACACAATGGAAGGTGATCCGGACTTGGTCCAGTGAGGGCAAAGATATTACTTTTTAGACAAATGGACATTTGAATCTCCGGCGCTGTGTCAGGCCGTTTAGGGACTTTGATAATAATTCCGTTCACCGGAAGGGACAGTGGAAGTTCAGAGTTTAAAACGCCCACAGCCCTTGTCAGCCCCACAACCCTTCTGACAAATGTCCATAGACACGACGAGGTGGGGGATACATTGCTTCAGTACACATGTGGAAGCGGGAAGTTACAGCTGTTAGATCTGGATGAAAATCACAAAGTGCAGTGGTGTTACAGCCACCGGTCCTCACTGATAGAGACTAAAACTAGAATATTGGAACTGAAAACGCGTCCACCATAAAACGTTGTAAACTGGAGTGTCCCTATAATTGCACACGTGGTCAGAGACTTGACAGTATAGTGTGGGCCCACATGACATTTAGCCCGAACCCGGATTACATGAGTTATTGCATCTACACTCCGAGTCCCTGCAGAGAGGTGTTGGCTATTTTGTTTGGAAAGTTTTCCTGAACTCTTTTCCACAAAACACACACATAGGGAAGTTGTACAAAGCGATACGCTTATGACTGGCGTGCATTGTATCAGGGTTGGAATAGGAGATGGGTTTTGGGAGATGAGGTAACTGTGCAGTTCATAGTTTCGGAAGACGTGGATAATCTGACACTGTGTCCCGACTCTCCTCTTTCTCGCGCGTGGCTTCCAGACGGATGCATTCTCCGGTGTGTCGGAGCGCTTTCTCTGGTGGTGGGCTGCTCTTCCTCTGCAGCTGAGGAACTCTGTTGTATCTCCTGTGTGATTTGTTGCAACCCCTTTTGTCCGTTTCTTTTAGACGGACCGGATCGTCCATCCATCATCACTCAACCGCACTCGTCTTTTCACATTGCCGGAGGCTCCCTAAGGTTAACATGTTTCTCACAGTCCCGCCCAGATGCTCAATTGAATTGGCAACTGAACGGTGCCCACCTACACAGTGGGCAGGAGGTCGTCCTCGACAGCATCTCTGTGAACAACGCGGGAACGTATACTTGTGAGGCCTATAACATAGTTACAAAAAGGAACAATGCCTCAACTACGCAAATCAATGTGTTCGGTAGGTAGTCCGTACCTCCCTTTGTTGAAGTCGTATATTTAACTGTGCTGGTGCGGCCAGGCCCGTGCAATTCAACTGAATGTCTGAACCCGTTTAGAAAGTATTCTAATAAGGGCTGCTCGCCATCCAGACAACATCGTTCTAAATCTTCTCTGCATCCTTTCGGTGGCTGCCACAACATTCCTTTAGTGAGAACCGAGCACAGCACTCCAAGTGGAGTCTGATCAGGGTCCTATATATCTGCAAAATTACCTCGGCTCCTGAATTCAAATCTACGATTGATGAAGGCCAATACACACTATGCCTTCTCAACCACAGAGTGAACCTGCGCAGCTGCTTTGAGCGTCCTATGGACTGCGACCACAAGATCCCCATGGTCCTCCAAACTGCCAAGAGTCTTACCATTAATATTATATTCTGCCATTATACTTGACCTTCCAAAATGGACGACTTCGCACTTATCTCGGTTGAACTCCATCTGCCACTTCTCAGCCCTGTATTGCATCCTATCAATGCCCCGCTCTAACCACTGACCGGCCTCCACACTAACCATTGTGTCATCGGCAAACTTACTAACCTATTCCTCTACTTCTCCATCCAGCTCATTTGTAAAAATCACCCCCCAATAGCCTTTGCCTACCTTCCTGCCAGGATTTAACTGCAACCCGTCCTGTTTGTACAGTGGACAGCTGCCCCAGAAGAGTTCCCAATGATCTAGAAGCCTGAATCCTTGCCCCCGTCTCCAAGGGGACATTGCTTTGTGGATCCAGAACTGTCTTGCCCACTGAAGGCAAAGAGTGGTTGTAGACGGGTCATATTCTGCATGGAGGTCGGTGACAAGTGGAGTGCCTCAGGGATCTGTTCTGGGACCCTTACTCTTAGTGAGTTTTTATAAATGATCTGGATGAGTAAGTGGAGGGATGGGTTGGTAAGTTTTCTGACGACAGAATGGTTGAATGTTTTCCGGATACTGTGGAGCACAGTCAGAGGTTACAGCGGAACATTGACAGGATGCAAAACTGTGCTGAGCAGTGACAGATGGAGATCAACACAGATAAGTGTCAGGTGGTTCATTTCGTTAGGTCAAATGTCAAGGCAGAATATAGCATCAATGGTAAGACTCTGAACGATCTTGGGTTCGAGTATATTACTGTAACACACACAAAGCTGCTGCACAGGTTGCCTCTGTGGTTAGGACACCTTAAGGATTGAGTTTAAAACCCGAGAGGTAATGTTGTAGCCATATAGGAACTCGGACAGACCCCACTTGTAGTACTGTGCTCAATACCGGTCGGCTCACTGAAGGAAGTATGTAGAAACCACAGGGACGGTGCAGAGGAGGTTTACGAGGAAGTTGCCTGGATTGGGGAGCATGCCTTATGAGAATGGGTAGAGTGAACTCGGCCTTTTCCCTTCGGAGCGACGGGGGATGACGGGTGACCTGACAGAGTTGTACAAGATGATGAGAGGCATTGATCGTGTGGATAGTCAGAGGCTTTTTCCCGGGGCTGAAATGAATAGCACGAAATGACAGAGTTTTAAGGTGCTTGGAAGTAGGTACAGAGGGGATGTCAGGGGTATGTTTCTTTACCCTGAGAGTGGTGAGTGCGTGGAATGAACTGCCGGCGCCGATGGTCGGCGCCGATAGGATACGGCTTTTAAGAGACTCCTGGACATGTACATGGAGCTCAGTAAAATAGAGGGCTATGGGTAACCCGAGGTAATTTCTGAGTTCAGGCCATGTTCGGCACAGCACTGTTGACAGAAGTGTTTGTATCGTGCTGCAGGTTTTCTATGTTTCTGTGTTTCTATCTTGTAATGTCGAGTCCGGTGCTGATTACGGATTTCAGATCCGTGTTCTTATCCATTATTTGGTTTGCAATTCATGCTTTTAAGGTGTTCCCCAGTTTGCATTTTTTTCGGCTGTGTGAGATTACAATTTTCATTGGCTCCATTACATTGACACTGACACTGAACTTCGCATCATTTCAGTAACGACAGCTTATCTGGATGATCTCACAAATGGTTGTCAGCAATTCTCCTCTGTGCTTACCAGTGATTTCCCATCACCTTTCTCATTGCCAGGTGACCCTTGCCTAAAGTGAATTAATTCCTAATTCCTTCTTCACCAGCTCCGTTTATTTGTCAGTTGTCCCGGTTTTATTTATTTATTTTTTTGAAATGTGAGCTTTTGAAGCACCTTTGCCTCATATATTAAAACAGCAAGGAACCAATGCCTTCAGTCCAGCTCGTGTCCATGTCGTCCACTGAAACTCCCTGCTGGTCTCAACTGCTCCTTTCTGCCAATAACACCCCAAACTACTCAGTCCTGTTGTTTATCCATGCCTGTTCTAAATGTAGCAACTGTGTCCTCCTCCACCACTCCCTCAGCCAGCTCATTACAGGTATTTATCAGTTTTAAATCTCTCCCTCTTAACATTTGTGCCTTCCCCCTAAATCTGGATGCAGTTTTTTTAAGTGAAAACCTGTTAAAGGCCTTACTGAATACCCTTTAGACAAACCCCACTGTCCCACCAACATCTTTCCCCCGTTGCCTACTGGAAAGAACAGTCCAAAGGATTTATCAGATATTGAAACATTGAAACATTGAAAACCTACGGCACAATAAAGGCCATTCGGCCCACAAAGCAGCGCCGAAGTTGAACACCACACACCTATCTGGGTTGAACTCCATCTGCCTCATCTCAGCCCAGTATTGCATCCTATCAATGTCCTGCTGTAAATTTTGACAGTCTTCCATACTATCCACAACATCCCAATATTTCTGTCATCATCATATTTACGAGCCCAACCATCCAATTCCTCATTCAGTTCATTTATAAAAATCGCAAAGAGTAGGGGTCCGAGAACAGATCCCTAGGGCACGCCACTGGTCACCGGTCTCCATGCAGAATATGACCCGCCTACAAATACTTTTTGCCTTCTGTGGACAGCCAGTTCTGTATCCACAAAAGATATGTCACCTTGGATCCCATGCCTTCTTACTTTCCCTATAAGTCTTACATGGGCTACCTTATCAAATACCCTGCTCAAAAATCCATGCTTTCTACATATACTGCTCGACCTTCATCAATGTGTTTCGTCACATTCTCAAAAAATTCAATCAAGCTGATAAGACTCACTGGACTATAATTTCCTGGGCTATCCCTACTCCCTTTCTTGAATACGAGAGCAACATCCGCAACGCCCCAATCCTCCGGAAACTCTCCCGTCCTCGTTGATGACGCAAACATTACCGCTAGAGGCTCAGCAATCTCCTCCCTCGCCTCCCACGGTTTCCTGGGATGCTTCCCTTCCGGTCCAGGTGACTTATCCAAATTGATGATTTCTAAAATCTCCAGAACATCCTATTGCCTAATACCTATCGGCAAGTGGTTTTCAGTCCGTTGCAGGTCATCCCTACAATCGCCAAGATCCTTAACCGTAGAGAATACGGAAGCAAGGTTTTCATTAATTACCTCTTCCGGTCCCATAAAACCTTTTGTACTGCCTCACTTGATTGGGCCCATTCTCTCACGTCTTATCCTCTTGCTCTTCACGTACTTGTAGAATGCCTTGGGGTTTTCCTTAATCCTGTCTGGCAAGGCCTCCTCATGGCCCCTTCTGGAACTAATTTATTCTTAAGCTCCTTCCTGCTTATCTGACAGGTTTCTAGATCTCTATCATTACCCTTTTTTTTTAACCTTTCGTAAGCTCTTTTTTTTCTTCTTCACTCGATTTACAACGGCCTTTGTACACCACGGTTCCTGTACCGTGTATGCTTGTACCTTCCACTAGTAGCGATGAATGGAACACAGTTAGCCAACCTCCAACCTTTGCAATTCTTCCCCGATGCCTATAACTGCTATCACGGAAACCTATGTCCGTCAGATTACATAACTTATAAATGTTTACTTATTATGGAATAGTAAATGTTTGATTTCATTTTCAGATTCGTAACGGAATTCATAAACCTGCAGATTCTATTCTTGTGTTGTGCGCTAACCAATCCCCTATGTTTTAACAGAACGTGTTTCCAATGTCACTGTTACATCTAACGCCACCAGACTGATTGAGTACAGCGACACCGTCAGACTAACCTGCTCCGCAAGAGGCACGAATGTCTCTTACCTGTGGCATGCGGAGAATCGCAAGATAATTCCTGGAGACAGGATTGTTCTGAATGAAGATCACAGCACACTCACTGTTTCTGGAGTGCTACGGACAGACGGAAGTTTCACCTGTAGAGCAAGCAACATGATTAACGAAATCACAAGCTCTCCGTTTTCTCTTCATGTCAGCTGTAAGTGTCCCGATTTTCCGGTAGTTACATATAATATCACAGTTCCTCCGAGATACGGGATTCCGGGAGTTTGTGAGTACATTAGTGATCGTTGCCTGAGGTATTAACCACTATCGACTAACACTGGGACAACTGAACAGTTAATTAGGAGACAGATCCAGGTCTATCTCGGACGCTGGGGAACTAACATTAAAATTTTAAATTTCAAATCCGAGTCACATTACGGCGGCGGTTAAACTACACTATGTCGGTTCAAATCTGTACTTCAGGTACTTCCCCTTTATCCTTAAACTGTGACCCCTCGTTCTGGACCTCCCCAATATCGGAAACAATCTTCCTGCATCTCGCCTGTCCAATCTCTTTAGAATTTTATACGTTTCAATAAGATCCCCCCTCAATCTTCCAAATTCCAGAGAGTATAAGCCTAGTCGATCCAGTATTTCTTCATATGAAAGTCCTGCCATCCCAGGAATCAATCTGTTGAACCTTCTCTGTACTCCCTCTATGGCAAGAATGTCTTTCCTCAGATTACGGGACCAAAACTGCACACAATATTCTAGTTGTGGTCTCATCAAGGCCTTATACAACTGCAGTAGGACCTCCCTACTCCTGTACTCAAATCATTTTGCTATGAATGCCAACATACCATTTGCCTTTTTCACCGCCTGCTGTACCTGCATGCCCACCTTCAATGACTGGTGTACAATGACACCCAGGTCTCGTTGCACCTCCCCTTTTCCTAATCGGCCACCGTTCAGATAATAATCTGTTTTCCTGTTCTTGCCACTAAAGTGTATAACCTCACATTTATCCACATTAAATTGCATCTGCCATGAATTTTCCCACTCACCTATCCTATCCAAGTCACCCTGCATCCTCTTAGCTTCCTCCTCACAGCTAACACCGCTGCCCAGCTTCGTGTCATCTGCAAACTTGGAGATGCTGCATTTATTTCCCTCGTCTAAATCATTAATATATATTGTAAACAACTGGGGTCCCAGCACTGAGCCTTGCGGTGCCCACTAGTCACTGCCTGCAATTCTGATAAGGTCCCGTTTACTCCCACTCTTTGCTTCCTGTCTGCCAACCAATTTGCTATCCACATCAATACCATATCCCCAATACCGTGTGTTTTAAGTTTGCACACTAATCCCCTATGTGGGACCTTGTCAAATGCCTTTTGAAAATCTAAATATACCACATCCACTGGCTCTTCCCTATCCACTGTGCTAGTTACATCTTCAAAAAATTCTGTAAGATTCGTCAGACATAATTTTCCTTTCACAAATCCATGCTGACTTTGTCCCATGATTTCACCTCTGTTCAAATGTGCTGTTATCACATCTTTGATAAGCGACTCTAGCATTTTCCCCACCACCGATGTCAGACTAACCGGTCTATAATTCCCCGGTTTCTCTCTCCTTCCTTTTTTTAAAAAGTGGGGTTACATTAGCCACTCTCCAATCCTCAGGAACTAATCGAGAATCTAAGGAGTTGTAGCGGTGTGCTACACGCAGCGCTAAAATTACGACACGGAGTCGGTAACTGCAGTCGAAGGAGAAAACTTTATTCGAAAACTTCAGCCTCACTTTTAAGCCTCCCTCAACCGGCCCCCCATGGCGCAGAGGCTCCAAAGCTCTGTGCTCACAAACCCCCGTAGGCTATCTAATTGTGAGTCGGTTCGGATGCGCCAGGAAATGGGTCGCCACATAACCCCCCCCCCCCCAGAACCGGCGATACACCCCCCAATGTCCACAGTCTGGGCCAGAACCTGCTTGGGAGGTCGGCCTCTGAGCCGAGGCGCCAGAAACTCGGCCGGTTGCGCCAGGTCCACATGGGCCGGTTTGAGGCGGTCCACCGTGAAAACCTCCTCTTTCCCCCCAACGTCCAGCACGAACGTGGACCCGTTGTTCCGGAGCACCATAAACGGCCCCTCGTATGGCCGCTGCAGCGGCGGCCGATGCCCGCCCCTGCGTACAAACACAAACTTACAGTTCTGTAGGTCTTTGGGTACGCAGGTCGGGTGCCGCCCGTGCTGTGAAGTGGGTATGGGGGCCAGGTTACCGAGCTTCTCGCGTAATTTTAGCGCTGCGTGTAGCACACCGCTACAATAGGTGCGCTACAATTACGACACGGAGTCGGTAACTGCAGTCGAAGGAAAAAACTTTATTCGAAAACTTCAGCCTCACTTTTAAGCCTCCCTCAACCGGCCCCCCATGGCGCAGAGGCTCCAAAGCTCTGTGCTCGCAAACCCCCGTAGGCTATCTAATTGTGAGTCGGTTCGGATGCGCCAGGAAATGGGTGGCCACAGAGTTTTGAAAAATTATCACTAATGCATCCACTATTTCTTGGGCTAATTCCTTTAGCACTCTGGGATGCAGACCATCTGGTCCTGGGGATGTATCTGCCTTTAATCCCTTCAATTTACCTAACACCACTTCCCTTCTAACATGTATTTCCCTCAGTTCCTCCATCTCACTAGATAGTCTTGGTCCCTTACTATATCCCTTACTTGGCCCCTCACCCTTGGTCCCTTACTATTTCCGGAAGATTATTTACGTCCTCCTTAGTGAAGACAGAACCAAAGTAGTTATTCAATTGGTCTGCCACGTTTTTGTTCCCTGTCATCAATTCACCTGTTTCTGACTGGAAAGGACCTACATTTGTCCGGAACAATCTTTTTTTTTTTTCTTTTCACATATCTATAAAAGCTTTTACAGTCAGTTTTTATGTTCCCTGCCAGCTTGCTCTCATAATCTTTTTTCCCTTTCCTAATTAAGCCCTTTGTCCTCCTCTGCTGGTCTCTGAATTTCTCCCATTTCTCAGTTGTGCCACTTTTTTTTTGCTAATTTATATGTTTCTTCTTTGGACTTGATACTATCCCTAATTTCCCTTGTCAGCCACGGGTGCACTGCCTTCCCTGGTTTATTCTTTTGCCAAACTGGGATGTGCAATAGTTCTATTCATTCATATTGAAATTATCTCTTTAAAATTCTAATTCTAGTTTCTGTTTTTTTTTCACAACACCACGGAAGCTGATCCGAACTTGGTACAGTGAGTGCAAAGTTATTACTTTTCAATTAAATGCACCATTGAATCTCCGGCGCAGTGTAAGGCAGTTTAGGAAGTTTGGTAATAATTCCGTTCACCGAAAGGGACAGGGAAAGTTCAGAGTGTAAAACGCTCACAGTCCATATCAGCCCCACAACCCTTCTGGCAAATGTCCATCGCTACGACGAGGTGGGGATCCATTGCTTCAGTGCACATGTGGAAGCGGGAAGTTACAGCTGTTAGATCTGGATGAAAATCACAATGGGCAGTGGTGTTACAGCCACCGGTCCTCACTGATAGAGACTAAACCTAGAATATTGGAACTAAAAACGCGTCCTACGATAACACGCTGTAAACTGGAGTGTCCCGATAATTGCACACGTGGTCAGTGACTTGACTGCATAGTGTGTGCCTACATGACATTCGGCCCGATCACTGATTACATGAGTTATTGCATTTACACACTGCAAGTTGCCTTACCTATCCCCGCAGAGCAACGCTTTGAATTTTGTCTGGAACGTTTTTCTGAACTCCCTTCCACAAAACACACACCTGGGGAAGTTTTACGAAACGATACGCTTATGACTGGCGTGCATTGTATCCAGCTTGGAGGAGGAGACGGGTTTTGGGATATGAGGTAACTGTGCAGTTCATAGTTTCGGAAGACGTGGATAATCTGACACTGTGTCCCGACTCTCCTCTTTCCCGCGCGTGGCTTCCAGACGGATGCATTCTCCGGTGTGTGGGAGCGCTTTCTCTGGTGGTGGGCTGTTCTTCCTCTTCCGCTGAGGAATGCTGTTATATCTCCTGTGTGATTAGTTGCAACCCCTTTTGTCCGTTTCTTTTAGACGGACCGGATCGTCCATCCGTCATCACTCAACCGCACGCATCTTTTTACATTGCTGGAAGCACGATCAGGTTAACATGTTCCACGGAGTCCCGCCCAGATGCTGAATTGAATTGGGAACAGAATGGTGCCCGCCTACAAAGTGGGCATGAGGTCGTCCTCGACAGCGTTTCTGTGGCCCACACGGGAAAGTATACTTGTGAGGCCTATAACACGATTACAAAAAGGAATAATGCCTCAACCACGGAAATCATTGTGTTCGGTAGGTAGTCCGTACCTCCCTTTGTTGAGGTCCTATAATTAATGGTGTTGGTGCAGACGGGCCCGTGTAATCCAACTAAATGCCTGAGCAAATTCTAACGATATCAATCCACAACGTTGCATATTGATGAATAAGAGTATTGATGAAGATGAAAATTGGAATTGTTCTGACTTGCTGATTAAATTGCAAATTTTTACTTGCTGCAGTTAAGACCAGAAGGCCTTAATCATTGGAAGGAGATTTAGACCATTTGGCCAATGGAGTCCGTTCCGCCATTTCATCATGGCTGATCCAATATTCCTCGCAGTCCCGATCACAGCCGTTTCCGCATATTCCTCATGCCCTGACCAATTGTGAATCTGTCATCCTCGGCTGTAAACTTACATAACGATACTCCCTCTACAGCTGCCTGTGGAACATAATTCTCAGATTCATCATGTTCTGAAGAAAGAGATTCATTTTCGCCTTGGTTTCTGAAAGGATACCACTCTATGCACAGGTTGTGTCTTCTGGGATTAGACTCTCCCGCCATGAAAATCATCTTTCCCACATCCACTCCAACAAGGCCTTTCACAATTCGATAGGTTTCCATGAGGTCTCCCCACATTCTTCTGAACCCCAGTGGGTAGAGGCACGGACCCATCAAACCCTCTTCTCCAGTAAAGCCATCAAACTTGGGATCATTTTGGCGAACTTCTTTGGAAACCGCTTCAGTTTAATCACATTCTCTCTCAACGACAAGGGTCCCAAAATGCATCACAATACTCCAAGTGAGGCCTCACCGGTGCTTCATCAAGTTTCAGCACTACATCCCTCCTTTTATATTCTAGTCCCCTTGTAATGAATGCTGACATCGCATGACCCCTAATACCTGAAACATCCGACATTTCACAGTGTGTTCCACGGTGAGGGATGATGCAGTTTGTCCACCAGTTCCTTGTTCCCCGTACTACCTCTCCACTATCGTTTCTGTACGGCCCGATATCCACTCTTGCTTCTCGTTTCACACTTGTTGTACGTTAAGACTCTGTGCCGATCTTCATTAATATTAGTGGCTGGAGTGCTTTCTCATTCATCTTTACCTTCTAAATGACCTTTTAGTTGCCAATTGTTTTTTATACAACTTCCCAATCATCTGACTTCCCATTAATGATTGTTCCATCATATACCCTCCTTTTGACCTTCATGTTGGCTTTGACTTCTCTTCTCCGCCACGGTTATGTCATCTTTCCTTTAGAATATTCCTTCCTCCTCTGCCGTCATCCCCGCCAGTGTTATTTCTCAAGTAAATCTGGCCAACCCCTCTCTAGTGTTTCTCTAACTCCTTTTAACCCACTGTAACACTGGTTCATCTGACTCTTCAGGTTCGCCTTCTCACATTTCAGGATGAAGTCGATCATATGATGATCACTTACACCAACATTCTATTTTCCATAAGCTCTCTGATCAATTTCGGCTCATTGCACATCAGCCAATCCGGAGGAGCCGACGTCATGCCGAAATCTGGCTGCGCCAGATCTCCACGGATCCTTCTGTCAATCTGGCTCCCTTCCAATTGCAACTCCACTTAGTTGCCTATCGTGCAGCGACAAGAAGCCTTCCCACAGGAATGTTTACCCCTCCCCAGTTCAGGAGCCAACCGACCCTTCTCTAGAGGTCGCAACTTCCCTGGAGGAACCCATGATCATTATTCCTACGCCATCCCTCCTCCGCCAACTCCTCAGCCAGATATTAAATACGAAGTCACTCTACTTTTGGCTTCAACAGCAGGGGGCACGGGTAGTTTATTTTCACATGCTCCACGGGACAATTAAACTGTAGCCAAGTGCAATTCTGTTTTAGTCTGCTTTGCTGGAGAATGTATGTTCTTACTGCAGGAATATCCATGTATTGAGGAACATCTGAAATGGGAATAGGTTGCTCACCGTCCCCTTGGGTAACAGCAGTAAAACTTTAAACTCAGTGCCGGCGTTTAGTTCAAGCTGGATACTGACTTGATATCGAAGCACATAGGGATAAGAACTGGGAATGCCGACGATATTGAGCTGGCAGCATCCAAATATTATTCTCGTGTTGTAGATAAAACCCCGTGTAAATCTATGTACATTTCAATTGTATTTACAGAGACAGTGACTGGGGTTACTGTCGTGGCCAGTGATCCCAACCCCCTTGAAGACCCCGATACCATCACACTCAGCTGTCCCGCGTCGGGCACTGTTCAGACACGGACATGGTTCAAGGATAACCAACCCATCCAGGAAAACGGCAGAATATTTACATCCCCCGACAAGGCGAAACTGACTATAATCAGAGCTAACAGAAACGACGCAGGGACGTACAAGTGCATCGCCAGCAATTCATTCAGCAGTGGCGCTGGAGTGACCAACGTGCAAGTTTACTGTGAGTAAACAGTTAGTCAACCGCGTTCATTTGTATCAGATATTACACTAAACAACATTTGCTCTCATCTTTTCAATGAAGACAGAAGGTCATAATATCCCGTATCCATCAGGATTTTTCTCTAATCAGCACTTTTCTTCATTTTATAAATGGATCAGAGAAGTTCAGAATTGAACCGGAGCGTCCAGTTGTGTCCAATATAGTGTCAAACCTGACATTAACTTGCTTTGCTCTGTCAGTCCCCTGTGGTATATATTCATGGTACAAGGGGGACAATCTCCGGCAGACAGGGCAGGAACTCACCCTTGTGTCAGTGACAATGGGAACAATCTCCGGCAGACAGGGCAGGAACTCACCCTTGCGTCAGTGACAATGGGAACAATCTCCTGCAGACAGGGCAGGAACTCACCCTTATGTCAGTGACAATGGGAACAATCTCCTGCAGACAGGGCAGGAACTCACCCTTGTGTCAGTGACAATGGGAACAATCTCATGCAGACAGGGCAGGAACTCACCCTTGTATCAGTGACAATGGGAACAATCTCCTGCAGACAGGGCAGGAACTCACCCTTGTGTCAGTGACAATGGGAACAATCTCCTGCAGACAGGGCAGGAACTCACCCTTGAAATCAGTGACAATGGGAACAATCTCCTGCAGACAGGGCAGGAACTCACCCTTGTCTCAGTGACAATGGGAACAATCTCCTGCAGACAGGGCAGGAACTCACCCTTGTATCAGTGACAATGGGAACAATCTCCTGCAGACAGGGCAGGAACTCACCCTTGTGTCAGTGACAATGGGAACAATCTCCTGCAGACAGGGCAGGAACTCACCATTGTATCAGTGACAATGGGAACAATCTCCTGCAGACAGGGCAGGAACAAACCCTTGTGTCAGTGACAATGGGAACAATCTCCTGCAGACAGGGCAGGATCTCACCCTTGTGTCAGTGATAATGGGAACAATCTCCTGCAGACAGGGCAGGAACTCACCCTTGAGTCGGTGAGCTCGGTTGACGTTGGGAGTTATACATGTCGGATTAATAACGGCGTAACCAACAGGACCAGTTATCTTACAAGGTGTAGTTAGCGCACACGGTGAGTGAATGTGTCTCTCATTCGTTCATGTAAACCCGATGATCAAAGATTCAAACCGTTTCCTTCTTACGCTTTCCTCACGCCCTACCTTCAATCCTCCTTCTAAGTGGCCTACCAGAATAAAAGAGTAATTGATTTAAATTGATTCAATATCGAGACCAGCGACCAGAAGTTTCCAGAGCGTGGATCAATTATCATTTCTTAAATAAAGATGAGTTTTCGCCATGTAAAATATATGCTTGTTTTCTGTGTCATCACCAAAAACAGATGAAAATTGTACCTTCCGGGCTGGCGCGATCGTGGGCATTATACTCGGTTTACTTATCATGGGCCTGGTGGGAGGATTCAGTGGATGGCTGTTCGCAAGAAAAGCTGGCGGGTAATTGCATTTCTCTACGAATTTCGTTCCTACCTTTAATAATTGAATGTGAATTTCGGCAGAATCGACTTCAGCTGGGATCAGGGCCCATCTGTGGACAGAATCAGCATTCCGCCTTCACGGCGAAGTTGTCTGTCCGAAATTTGTCTGAAAGAGGTTTGCGTTCAGCAATATGTGTGTGAACAGCCTTATCTGTCAAAAAGGCCAAAGCAGTTTTGTCTACTTAACCCATCTGTCGATGCTATCGAGCTCGCCTGGTACAGGGCATCCGATAAACAGAACGTTATTAAGGGATATCTGGAGAGAATCGAATGGAATTATAGAGGCCATTCTCATTCGGTGCATCAGCGCAGGAAAGTAAGTTCCTGACGAATTATTTTCTTGTCTTTGTTTCAGTTTATTCAGCAACATATATCCACCGAAATCTAAAAATGGCACGGGCAGAAATTCCGGATGGAAAAGTGAGTGAACTCCGTTTCAACTGTCCTAATACTGAGTCCAGCGGAAGCTCAGCATTTGATTTTAATCTGGGTGCTCCTAGTCCACTGAAGCTGGAGCTGGTCATCCGAGCGAATGGTCACGGATGATGCGACTTTCACCGTTGGGTTTTCCAGTTATTTTAGCAATTTCAGTTATTTTAGTTATTTTACAATATCAGCGAAGTAATGGGATGGTAGTTCATGCAACTTAATTTCTCTCCATATTGATCAATATCGGCCCTCAATTCCTGGTTCCGGCGATTGGTGGGAAGGGAGCTCATGCTCTCAATGGCTTTTTCTATTGGGCCGGTTTGACGTCTGCTGTGTTCAACAAAGCCCCCTGACGGTCGGCACCCTTGTGCCATATCTGTTTTGTTTCCTCAGGCGCCTTCGACACAAAGACCGTAAACTCATCAGAATATTATGAAAATGTCCAAATGGATGAACAGGTTGGATGTTTGCATTATGTCCGTGATCTCACTCATTTCTTTGCAAAGAGGGAAAAAAGAACATAAGTAATGTGATGGGTAGCGTCCATCGGGCCCTTCGGCACGGATGGGGCATTTAACAAGATCCTGGATGATCGATCCCGGATCTTATTTTCCGTTAATGGAGAAACGACACATTATATTCCGCAAAGTAGACCCAAACCTGATGGCATGAACATCGACCTTAACCCACCGGTATTTCTGTTCACTTCTCTCTTCTTCTATTTTCCACTCCGGCCTCTTACCTCTTCTCCTCACCTGCCCATCAACTCCCTCCGGTGACCCTCCCTCTTCCCCTTCCCCTATGGCACACTCGCCTCTGCATTCGGTTCACTGTGGTTAAGAATTCGTATGGTGTATTGACCTTCATCAATCGTGGGATTGAATTCAGGAGCCGAGAGGTAATGTTGCAGCTCTATAGGACCTTGGTCAGACCTCACTTGGAGTACTGTGCTCAGTTCTGTTCGCATCACTATAGAAAGGATGTGGAAGCCATAGAAAGGGTGCAGGGGAGATTTGCAAGGATGCTGCCCGGATTGGGGAGCATGCTTTTGAGAATAGTTTGAGTGAACTCGGCCTTTTCTCCTCGGAGCTAAGGAAGATGAGAAGTGACCTGACAGAGGTGTACAGGATGATGAGAGACATTGATCGTGTGGATAGTCAGAGGCTTTTTCCCAGGGCTAAATTGCTTGCTACAAGAGGACACAGGTTTTAGGTGCTGGGGAGTAGGTACAGATGAGATGTCAGGGGTAAGTTTTTTTACTCGAAGAGTGGTGAGTGCGTGGAATGGGCTACCGGCCACGGAGGTGGAGCCGAATACAATAGGGTCTTTTAAGAGGCTTTTGGATAGGTATATGGAGCTGAGTAAAATAGAGGGATATAGTTAAGCATAGTAATTTCTAAGGTAGGGTTGTGTATAGCACAACTTGGTGGGAGGAAGGGCCTGTATTGTGCTGTAGGTTTTCTATGTTTCTACGTTTTACTTTTTCTTCAGTCTTTACCCCTTTCCCACTCATTAGGCCTCACCTCCCAGCCAGTGCTCATTCCCCTGGCCACCATTCTGTCCAGGCGTCTTCCTGCCTTCTTCCCAGCCCAGTAGAAGGGTCTCTGCACAAAACGTGAACGGCTTAATGAATTCCATTAAAGCTGCCCGACACTCTGAGCCCTTCGGCATTTTGTGTGTGAGATTCCAGCACCTGCAGAATTTCCCCAGAATTCCCCGGAATCCATAACGCCTGTGTGATGAAAAATCACATCTTAAACTTGCTGTAATACATTTCATGAAAGAGTCTTTTAAAATGTCCGATCATTGTGAGTAACTCCACACACACACACACACACACACACACACACACACACACACACACACACACACACACACACACACACACACACACACACACACACACTGAATCAGAAACACGCGGTGCAGCGAATGGTGAACGAGGCAATATTACCCCAAACACAAACTAATGTGATGCATTGATACTCCCGGGGTTTATCGGCGGAGAGTCAGAATACAATTGCTGTGAACTTGTTGAAACGTCTCAAAAATAACACGTAATCTTCTCTTTCAAGGGTGCAAGGAACGATGCGCAGGATGGAGACTCCACTTACACGGTAAGGGAAACATTAGCGTCAATCCCTTTTGAACTAATTGTTTCCTCTTCAGAACCTGAAGTGAGACTCTCGACAGCGAGAATGTCGAAGTTTCAGTAACGGGGGGAGCCAGAAATGGCGGAGGAACTCATTAAGTATCACGTGTTCGCCTTCACTGTTGAAGACACCATCAGTATGACAGTGTCAGGAGACGGAAGTGGTTGCAGCCACTATAATAAGCAGAAGATGCCAGACAATCTGGAAGGTGGATAAATAACCTGGGGTGAATGGATGAGATTGACTGCACGCCAGGCGTCTGAAATAGGCCGGTGAAGTGGTCGTAGAGGAATTAGTACTCATACCATCATGGAATTGTTTTGGAGGATTGGAAATTTGCAAACATCACTTCGTTCTTCTTGAAGAAAGGGAAGTAAACGACAGGGGCTGATACGCCTGTTAGCTTGAGGCCTCTGTGTACTGCAGGTCTGAGGAAGGAAAGGGTGAGCTCATTGAATGATGAATAATTGGAAGACCTATACTGACTGGGCGTGGAGCGATTCTCTCAACCTGAGGGAGGGGGTGCTGGTCTGGGACCAGAGGGCGGCGCTGTGGAATGCATGGTCCGGAATGGATGGTGTGAGTACTAATTCCTCTACGATGGAATGCAGAGAACCCTTCAGAAGAGAGCGATGAGGAGGAATATCTTTAGCCGAAGTGTGGTGTATCTCTGTAATTTGTTTGTCCCTTATGGCTCTGGGGTCAAAGGCCCCGGGTTACGGGAAGCAACGTTGATAGTTTCAAGTATTGCAGAGTGAAAGCAGATGATTAGGGTTGGGAGGGAAAATTCATCCGTCATTATAGAATGGTGGAGGAGGCCAATGTACCGAAGGGCCTAATTCTGCTCTTGTGTTTTATGCTCTTGTGAACTTATAGTGCTTTCTGCGATATTTAATAATCATAACTGTGTCTCTGATCCTCTCTTCATCATGGCCCGACTGTTCCGTGTTTCTCTCAGACACGAATTGTTAAGAATGCGTAGGTCCTTTTCAATGTTCTTCTAATTCTTCTCTGACACATAAATGCTTTTGGTCATAATTTTTACTAATCCTGCTGATTTCCTCGTATTAACAGGGTCTTATCCTGGAGTATCGATCTGTTTACCGTGATCTGAACAGGTATGTGAACCGAATCTGGGGCTGCCGACACGTAATGTCACTTGTAAAGGAAAGGTATTCACTAATTTCAAGCCTATGGGCCGTGCAGGGTCCTGGTTGTGCACATCTCATAGTCACACTGAGATTGGAAGTTTAGAGACAAGTAACAGAGCAAGACTGGAGTCTGGCGGCGTCGCACAGCGATATATTGATATTGAAAGGAACACTTTTCCTGAGTCTATAGCGATATAATAAATATTAATTGCGGTTGCATTGTCACAATATCAGACACAGATTCTGAAATCATCACCCGTATTTACCCTCACCAGCAGCCACACTTTCCGGTTGCTGACGTAGTCAACATAAATTGTGAATTGTTTCCGCAGCTGACGTCACTGTGAACGGAATCCGATGATTGGATCGTGTATTGGCACAGAGAATGGACAACCATCCAGGATAAATCCACCGTTCAAAATGGCTTTTTTTTTCTTTGTAATCGTTCTCCAGGTCTCTATTAAACCTATTCCGCGTTTCCTAGCCTCACGACAAAGACATCACAGAAGATTCTGTCTCGTTTCCGTCGCAGCAGCTTAGTTCTCTCGCATCAACCCAGACTGGTGCTGTGGCGTTTCAGGGGATTTCCATAAAATGACCGCTGTTCGAATCCCTATCCCGGTCGTACTCTATTCTCAACACGTGATCAGTTGTGTTTGAGCTGCAATGTCTAATCTATATAGCAAAATTACCCTACCGCATAGCCCTCTATGGTTCTGAGCTCAATGTACCAATCTCAGTGTCTCTGGAAAGTCCCATTGTATCGGCCTTCGCTCGCCACGCACCCATCACTCTCTGTGTGAAAAACGTACCCCTGGCATCTCCTTGTACCTACTTCCGAGCACAATAAACCTGTGCCCATCGTGTTCGCCATTTCAGCCCTGGAGAAAAGCCTCTTGCTCTTGCACGATCAATGCCTCTGATTATCTTATACGCATCTATCAGGTCACCGCCCATCCTCCGTCGCTCCAAGGATGAAACGCAAATTCCGGCTGAAACTGTTCCCATAAGGTATGTTCCCCAATCCAGGCAACATCCTTGTAAATCTCTTCTGTTAATCGGGTTTGTCATCGGTCGCTGAAAGGCCCGAAGTGACTACTCCGCGCTTCATGGCTGAATAATAAATGCAATAAAATGGAAAACGGTTCTGAAACCCCGAGTTGACTCCTGATTACTGCGCGAATTGGCACAGTGAAAATTTATCAATCCGGGACATTGATTCAGCCCCCTTTTCCAATGTTCCTATACGCCGAAATGTGACGTTGCTTCTTATTTGCAGAATGCTGATTGATCACGTAGTTTGATCACTTCATGTGGTTGTTTCATCAGTCTCCCTCGTGTCGATGTTTCAATGTAATCTCGTGAAATGATTTTTGTTGAACTTGTATCTCCGCCACAAAACAACAGACTGAAGGCCATATGTCAGTGATGATGGACTTGGTGCTGATTTTAAATTTGATCGAGGCATCCAGACCCAGTTGTTATCATTTAGATGGCTGAGTGAGGAGCAGAGAGGGTTAGCAGTACGGGGTAAGTTTCTCGGGCTCTGGGGGTAAGGGAGGTGGGCTGATTTTTCCAATATCATTGTGTGTTGATAGATTACACAGCGAGCTTATTCTCCCCTCTGAGACATAACTCGCCCAGAAATTGTCACCAGGGAAACAATTTCCAGAGGAATATTTTCATCAAAGAGTGGTGCGGATTGTTTGTTCTTTTAAGGGATGGGTCTGGGTGTTGTTGGCAAGGCAGGAATTTATCACCTCTCCCTTAACAAACCCCTCACTGAGCGGTTTGGGTTTGAATTTCCCAAACATTCATTTCCGTAAGATGTAATTAATATAATGTACATATATATCATATATCCATATTTGCCACACCCAAACCAGATTCAAACTTACAATTTTTCCCGACAAGAAATGCGTCCGACAAGTGAAAATATGATCTACACATGTGCACGGCCATGTCTCCCAACGACATTGACTGTTTCATTGAGGGTACAGGCAGGTTCAGAGATGTTGAAGGCGATAGAGGCCTGGGAGGGTTACAGAGACAGTGAGGGGAGCAGCGGTTGATATGGATTCAAAGAGAGAGTGTCTGTAGAGGCCAGAAGGCCATAGAGAAACGGGGAAGGGTGTAGTGCTTGAAGAGGGACAAGGAAACAGAAAAGGTCTGGGGACTGGCGGAGGCTCCAGATTACAGATGCGGGGCAGGAGCGGGGTGAAGAGTCCGGCAGCTGTGTAGTGGTGCAGGTGGTTTTGGGGGCAGGCTGTGGTTACAGAGAAACAGATCGGTTTTGCTGCCGGAGCACTCATAGAGTCGGATGGGCGTGGGGGCAAGATATCTAAAGAGACAGGGAGGGTGTGCATAGAATGGTTCCGGTTTCAGAGAGGGAGTGGTGTAGAGGCTAGAATATCAGAGACAGGGAAATTGCCCTTCATTGTTTACTGTTTTCTCTTTTTAAAACATTCTGAAGTTGTTTTATTTCCGTTAACAGTCATGAATTATTAGGTCATTTATGTCCAATTATTGATGTTTCTCTCAGGGAGGGGGTATATAAACATGAAGGCAGTCGTTCAGTCCACCCGGGACAGTGCCGCTCCTCCACCATCAGATATCTGAATGACCTCAGGACCCATGAATACTGCCGCAACTTTTCTTCTCGTTTTGATTTATTATTTATTTTATGCTTCTTATCCTAGTTCATAGACACAATCATGTCTTGCTCTGATCTCCGCTTGAAAACAGCAGATTGAATGACATATGACATGTAATGTAATTTCCCCCCCCCCACGTAAAAATGTCCTAAAAGGATGAGGGGTGAGGGTGTGATGAGCAAACCAAGCTAACATGGTCCAGAGTTGACCCCACTCCCATGAACTATGCTGCTAATGAGAGATGAGAGAGATATCTGCGCAGATGAGGGAGAGAGAAACATGATTTAATATTATGTCTCCTTGGCTGATTGTTTACCTTTGCTGCAAGGACACTTTCTTTTCCTGCTTGTGAAATTCATGCAAAGACAGCAAGCAGGGTCCGGGGCCTAATAGACGGTCGGAGCCCTGCAAGAGGAGATAAAAAGCAGGTCTGCGAAGACGTAGGCAGACACTCCATGGAGGCGCACCACGGGACACTAAAAGAGTGTTATGCAACAACGTGATGGTGGAGATTTGGAGGATCGATTAGAGGCTCACAGTGTGCGACCGGCAGGGGCTTATTTGCTGTCCCCCCCTTGCCTGGGTGACAGGTCTACCACTGAAGAAAGCTAGTACCTGGTATGATCAC
This sequence comes from Hypanus sabinus, assembly GCF_030144855.1. Classification (NCBI taxonomy): domain Eukaryota; kingdom Metazoa; phylum Chordata; class Chondrichthyes; order Myliobatiformes; family Dasyatidae; genus Hypanus; species Hypanus sabinus. The sequence goes on along the minus strand of NW_026780476.1, from coordinate 603,508 downwards.
AGTCAGTGACCGCAACATGAAGACAACAGAAAGATCCACGGCAACGGCATCAACCCTCTCTCTCTCTCTCTCTCTCTCTCTCTCTCTCTCTCTCTCTCTCTCTCTCTCTCTCTCTCTCTCTCTCTCTCTCCCTCTCTCTCTCCCTCTCTCTCTCTCTCTCTCTCTCTCTCTCTCTCTCTCTCTCTCTCTCTCTCTCTCTCTCTCTCACTCTCTCTTTCTCGCTTTTGCACTCGTTCTCTCTCAAACGTTACACCCGAACTAACTCGACCTAAACTGAGCTGAACTGATTAATGTGTCTACACTCCTGCATATATCATTGTTAACCTGTTTCATATATTTGCACTTTTACAGTACTGTATTAGTTAGTTTACTAATAAACACTGTTAGTTACAGTAATAACAGACTCCAAAGTGTATTCCATTTCTGCTGGTATTGTAACCCGGTCACGGCGTAAGTTGCAAATCGGGGGTTCGTCCGGGACAAAATTTTCTTTAGGACAATAGTAGTTTTTAATCTCCTTGTTCCACTTTTTTTCCTTGCTGATCTTCGTCTTCAGCTCTAGATCATTAGGTAAGGTGGGTGTGGGGTAGTTGATAGTGGTGGGAGTGATGGTCCGGAGTTTCTCGTAGAATCCTCGTGGTAGGTTACTGTGCTACATTCTGTGGTCTGTGCACAAATCGGCCATTACGTGCCGGTTGTGGGGGAGAAGAACTTGCATGTTGCATTTGCATTCGTTTGTTCTGTAGCAGGGTCTAACTCTACACAGTCAGATAATAATAGATAAGTCAGTGTGACGAGCCTTCCGCTCTCTCTCTCTCTGTCTCTCTCTCTCTCTCACTCTCTCTCTCTCTCTCTCTCTCTCTCGCTCTCTCTCCTCTCTCTCTCTCTCTCTCTCTCTCTCTCTCTCTCTCTCTCATTCTCTCTCTCTCTCTCTCTCTCTCTCTCTCTCTCTCTCAATCCAACTCTCTCTCCAGCCAACGTTACACCAGCAGCTGCGTCGACCTGAACTGAACTGAAGTCTTCACCATCGTAAGGCTATCCATTTACCCCTAGACTTTGAAACCGCTTGATTTTGATTACTGTGTCTACATTTCTGTATATATCATTGCTAACCTGTTTCATATATTTGCACTTTTACAGTACTGTATTTGTTAATTTACTAATAAACACTGTTAGTTACAGTAATACCAGACTCTAAAGTGTATTCCATTTCTGCTGGTTCGGTTACCCGGTCACGGCGTAAGTTGCAAACCGGGGGTTCATCCGGGACATAATTATTTTTAGGACAATTGTAGTGTTTAATCTCCTTGATACACTTTTTTTTTTCCTTCCTGAACTTCGTCTTCTGCTCTAGATCATTAGATAAGGTGGGGGTGGGGTAGTTGGTAGTGGTGGGAGTGACGGTCCGGAGTTTCTCGTAGAATACTCGTGGTAGGTAACTGTGCTACATTATGTAGTCTGTTCACAAATCGGCCATTACGTGCCGGTTGTGGGTGAAAGGAACTTACATGTTGCATTTGCGTTCGTTCGTTCTGTAGCAGGGTCTAACACTACACTGTCAGATAATAATAGATAAGTCAGTGTGACGTGCCTCCAGCTCTCTCTCTCTCTCTCTCTCTCTCTCTCTCTCTCTCTCTCTCTCTCTCTCTCTCTCTCTCTGTCTCTCATTCTCTCTCTCTGTCTCTCTCTCTCTTACGCTCTCTCCCCCCAACGTTACAGCAGCAGCTGCGTCGACCAGAACTGAACTCTTCACCATCGTATGACTATTCACTTACCCCTAGACTTTGAAACCGCTTGGTTATGATTACTGAGTCTACACTTCTGTAAATATCATTGCTAACCTGTTTCATATATTTGCACTTTAACAGTACTGTATCAGTTAGTTTACTAATAAATACTGTTAGTTACAGTAATACCGGACTCCAAAGTGTATTCCATTTCTGCTGGTTCGGTTACCCGTTAACTGGTTACCCGTTACGTTACAAATCGGGGGCGCGTCCGGGACAAAATTAAAATAAGGAAAAAAGTAGTGTTTAATCTCCTTGTTCCACTTTTTTTCCTTCCTGATCTTCGTCTTCTGCTCTAGATTGTTAGGTAAGGTGGGGGTGGTGTAGTTGGTAGTGGTGGGAGTGACGGTCCGGAGTTTCTCGTAGAATACTCGTGGTAGGTAACTGTGCTGCATTCTGTAGTCTGTGCACAAATCGGCCATTACGTGCCGGTTGTGGGGGAAAGGAACTTGCATGTTGCATTTTTCATTCGTTTGTTCTGTAGCAGGGTCTAACACTACACAGTCAGATAATAATAGATAAGTCAGTGTGACGAGACTTCCCCTCTCTCTCTCTCTCTCTCTCTCTCTCTCTCAATCCAACTCTCTCTCCAACCAACATTACACCAGCAGATGCGTCGACCTGAACTGAACTGAACTGAAGTCTTCACCATCGTAAGACTATCCATTTACCCCTAGACTTTGAAACCGCTTGATTTTTATTACTGTGTCTACACTTCTGTATATATCATTGCTAACCTGTTTCATACATTTGCACTTTTACAGTACTGCATTAGTTAGTTTACTAATAAACACTGTTAGTTATAGTAATACCAGACTCCAAAGTGTATTCCATTTCTGCTGGTTCGGTAACCCGGTCAGGGCGTCCGTTACAAAACGGGGTCCCGTCCGGGACAAAATTGAATTAAGGACAAATGTAACGTTTAATCTCCTTGTTCCACTTTTTTTTCCTGCTGATCTTCGTCTTCAGTTCTAGGTCGTTAGGTAAGGTGGGGGTGGGGTAGTTGGTAGTGGTGAGAGTGATGGTCCGGAGTTTCTCGTAGAATACTCGTGGTAGGTTACTGTGCTACATTCTGTAGTCTCTGCACAAATCGGCCATTACGTGCCGGTTGCGGGGGAAAGCAACATGCATGTTGCATTTGCATTCGTTTGTTCTGTAGCAGGTTCTAACACTACCCAGACAGATAATAATAGGTAAGTCAGTGTGACGAGCCTTCCGCTCCCTCTCTCTCAATCCAACTCTCCCTCCAGCCAACGTTACACCAGCAGCTGCGTCGACCTGAACTGAACTGAAGTCTTCACCATCGTAAGACTATCCATTTACCCCTAGACTTTGACACCGCTTGATTTTTATTACTGTGTCTTCACTTCTGTATATATCATTGCTAACCTGTTTCATATATTTGCACTTTTACAGTACTGTATTTGTTAATTTACTAATAAACACTGTTAGTTACAGTAATACCAGACTCTAAAGTGTATTACATTTCTGCTGGTTCGGTTACCCGGTCACGGCGTAAGTTGCAAACCGGGGGTTCGTCCGGGACAAAATTATCTTTAGGACAATAGTAGTGTTTAATCTCCTTGATACACTTTTCTTTTTCCTTCCTGACCTTCGTCTTCTGCTCTAGATCATTAGATAAGGTGGGGGTGGGGTAGTTGGTAGTGGTGGGAGTGACGGTCCGGAGTTTCTCGTAGGATACTCGTGGTAGGTTACCTGTGCTACATTATGTAGTCTGTTCACAAATTGGCCATTACGTGCCGGTTGTGGGTGAAAGGAACTTACATGTTGCATTTGCGTTCGTTCGTTCTGTAGCAGGGTCTAACACTACACTGTCAGATAATAATAGATAAGACAGTGTGACGTGCCTCCAGCTCTCTCTCTCTCTCACTCTCTCTCTCTCTCTCTCTCTCTCTCTCTCACGTTCTTCCCCCCCCCAACGTTACACCAGCCGCTGCGTCGACCTGAACTGAACTGAACTGAGCTCTTCACCATCGTAAGACTATCCATTTACCCCTAGAATTTGAAACCGCTTGGTTTTGATTACTGTGTCTACACTTCTGTATATATCATTGCTAACCTGTTTCATATATTTGCACTTTTACAGTACTGTATTAGTTAGTTTACTAAAAAAACACTGTTAGTTTCAGTAATACCAGACTCCAAAGTGTATTCCATTTCTGCTGGTTCGGTAACCCTTTAACGGCGTACGTTACAAATCGGGGGCTCGTTAGGGACAAATAGAATTTTATACAAAAGTTGTGTTTAATCTCCTTGTTCAACTTTTTTTCCTTGCTGATCTTCGTCTTCAGCTCTAGATCGTTAGGTAAGGTGGGGGTGGGGTAGTTGATAGTGGTGGGAGTGATGGTCAGGAGTTTCTCGTAGAATACTCGTGGTAGGTTACTGTGCTACATTCTGTAGTAGTGCACAAATCGGCCATTACCTGCCGGTTGTGGGGGAAAGGAACTTGCAAGTTGCATTTGCATTCGTTTGTTGTGTAGCAGGGTCTAACTCTACACTGTCAGATAATAATAGATAAGTCAGTGTGACGTGCCCCCAGCTCTCTCTCTCTCTCTCTCTCTCTCTCTCTCTCTCTCTCTCTCTCTCTCTCTCTCTCTCTCTCTCTCTCTCTCTCTCTCTCTCTCTCTCTCCAACGCTCTCTCCCCCCAACGTTACACCAGCAGCTGCGACGACCTGAACTGAACTGAACTGAACTCTTCACCATCGTAAGACTATCCATTTACCCCTAGACTTTGAAACCGCTTGGTTTTGCTCGTTATGTTTACACTTCTGTATACATCATTGCGAAACTGTTTCATATATATGCATTTTATAGTACTGTGTTACCTAGTTCACTATTAAACACTATTAGTTGCAGTAATTCCAGACTGCAACGTGTATTCCTTTTCTGCTTGTTCGGTAACCCGGTCACGGTGTACGTGACATTACACTGGGTCTAACACTACACAGTCTGCTAATAATGGAAAGTCAGAAATACGAAACTGTGGTAATTACTCCCTCACGGTTCTACAGCAGTTGTAACTGAACCTGAAATACGGTCAAAACAACCCATTTTCACCTCTACCGATCATACCCCCCTACCCCCAAGATCACGGTGAACACGGTTTACACATCGATGTAAATAATAGCCTGTTTTTTCATCGTGGTTGGAGCTTGTACTAGGTATAATACTTACACCGCACTCAGGACCCCCTCAGCCCATTCTCAAGCCTTGATTCTATTCCGTAGGAATATAATAAATATTAAGATATAGGCTACAGAACCAATCCTCCTGCAAGTTTCCCATGATGGTGATATCAGCCAGGTCGGCATTGTTGTTCAAACCCAGCTAGCGAGCAGTGCCTGACTCTAGTCCGTCCCCCGTGAAGAAGCAGGGTCGCCAAAACTGAGGCCCTGCACGCAGTCGCAGAGATCCCAGGAGCCAACGGGGGGATGGGATGAAAAATTCAAAATGAAATTAAATCAGAATGAAAATGCTTTACAAGGTAAAGCCTGCAATGCCTCGTTAATCTTTCAGGAAGGGAGTGGGCAGCGGGAAAGACTGTCGGCTTGTTTCCCATGTCCGTGCAGAATTTACATAACGATTTCCTTGCTAGCAAAAGTGACGCTTAATCGCCTTGTTCCTCATTTTCCTTGCTGACCTTCGCCCTCTTATTTGACCTTGCTAGTTGACGGTTGTTAGTTGGGGGTCAGGTAGTTGGTAGTGGTGTGAATGGTGGTCCGAATGTTCTTGCAGAATAGTCCTGGCGAGTAACTGTGCTGCATTCTATAGACACTGCACACATCGGCCATTCCCTGCTGGTCCTGGAGCAAGGGAAGGTGCATGTTGTAATTTAATTCGTTTGCTCTGCAGCAATGTCTCAAACTGCAGTGTCTGCTAAATATAGAAAACAGAATGGGAAGCTGTTGTCATCATTTCCTCATTTTTCAGCCGTTCAAAATTGAACCAGAAATACGGTCAGAGCAACTCACTATCTCCTTTATAGAACATAGAACATAGAACAGTACAGCACAATGCAGGCCCTTCGGCCCACAATGTTCTGCCGACCATTAATCCTTACTCCCATATAAACCCCATCTTAAATTCCTCCAAATACCTGTATAATAGTCTCTTAAACTTCACTAGTGTATCTGCTTCCATCACTGACTCAGGCAGTGCATTCCACGCACCAAACACTCTCTGAGTAAAAAACCTTCCTCTAATATCCCCCTTGAACTTCCCTCCCCTTAACTTAAAGCCACGTCCTCTTGTACTGAGCAGTGGTGCCCTGGAGAAGAGATGCTGGTTGTCCACTCCATCTGTTCCTCTTAATATTTGGTACACCTCTATCATGTCTCCTCTCATCCTCCTCTTCGCCACAGAGTAAAGCCCTAGCTCACTTAATCTCTGATCATAATCCATACTCTCTAAACCAGGCAGCATCCTGGTAAACCCTCTCTGTACTCTTTCCAACGCTGCCACATTATTTCTATAGCGAGGCGACCAGGACTGGACACAATTCTCCAAGCAACACACACACAAAATGCCGGTGGAGCGCAGCAGGCCAGGCAGCATCTATAGGGAGAAGCACTGTCGACGTTTCGGGCCGAGACCCTTCGTCAGGACTAAGGAAAGGGAGTAAGAGATGTAAGCGCTGTAATCAATACTGACAGTACGTCTATATTTTCCTGTGTCATTTCTGCTCAGACGGGTTATGTTCAGATTAGGTTTTTCAGAAAGCAGAGATATTCTCTCGGTCAGGTGTCTTCTAACCATCTCTTATCTGAATTGTGTCCTTAGCGTCACAGGTGAATACAACTTTATTGTTCTCTTCCTGAGAACTGTAAGAGTTGATGTTTACATTGACACGAGACACGGGCTCTGCAAGTCGAACTGATAGAGGAATGGAATTGCTCCTTCCCACTGCAGTCCGATCTTATCAGTTGGGCTCTGCAGACCAGGATACAATCGGGACCGACAGATTGGCCTGAATGGCAAATGACGTGGATCTTATGAAAAGAGGTTCCCGGCTACAGTCGTACTGAATCATGGAGAAGACGCCTTTTATTTCGTTTGCCTCTTTTTCCTTGCCGGCATATTTTCATTTGATTTAAGATTGGTTCGTTCAGTATGCCCCGAGGCTGAATTTCAGTCACAAAGGGATCGATTCCTTCTCTTCGTGAAGTCACGCCCGCCCTGCTCGGAGGTCTGTACTCTGAGAAACTGATCGACGTCTCAAAACTTCAGGAGCTTCACTGCACAGTCGGCGGTGATTCCAAATGAAGCTGTCGGTGTAATACTTACAAGCATTGGGCACAGAATGTCCCTCTGTGACAGAGGCTGATAACTCGGCACGGTTCTCCATTATTTTTGCTTCAGACTTGAAATTCACCGGCAAGCAAAGGACATGGGAAGGCTCCGGGCAGAGGCAAGGCGAGGCGAGGCAACGCTGCAGGGGGGACTTGAAGCGAAGGGATAAAAACAGGGTGCTTGGCCAAGGGCTGAATCCTGAAGCTATTTGTGAGGCCAGTCCAAACAAAAATCAGCTGCCTCAACAGAAGCTGGGGAAACGCGGAAAACCTGGAATAAGGAACATGGACCGGACCGTGAACAGGAATGGGAACTTCATGGACCGGATCATGACCGTGTCCTAAGGGCCTCTGGTATATCTGCTCCACCTTCCCCGTCCCTGACAACACAGCTTGCATTTATTTTCTTGACGATTAATGTAGACGGTACAGAATAGCGTGAAAGTTGCAAAATAAAATTGCTCGGATGTTGAATCGCTTGTTGGATGTGGAATGTTGACAGAAACTTTCACTTGCACAGCACTGTAATCGTTACTGACAGGCCGCTGTGTGATATGGTAACTTTGTTCTCAACCTGACAAGTATAATTCTACGGTCAACGTTGATGACCGACTCGGTGGCGTAGTCCTGTCCTGTCTGCACATAACTTGTCCCATTGCGCCCTCTAGTCTCAGCTTCTGTAATCATTGTTTCTGTAATCAGTAATCCGGAAGGCAATTTGACGTAATGAGCTACCTGCAAACTTACAGTTCACTTGAAGGTAGATCTCAGCGCGGTCACAACTGAAATCATTTATTTATATTTTCCTGTGTCATTTCTGTGAAGATGGGCTATGTGCAGATGAGCTTTTTCTGAAGATTGAGACCTCCTGTCATTATCCTGGATGGGTTTGTCATCATTTATCCATGTCCTTCTTTGAGGAATTCCCTTGTTCGTCACAAGTGACTTCAACCTTAACGTTGTTTTCCACGGGACTTCAACTTCCACCCTGGGATGATTCCCGAAATCCGAACAGAATTTCCCAAACACAACGGATTCGATCGTGTAATTCTGTTACATCCACAAATAGTAAGGAAGCGGGTAAAAAAATGGATCTTCACAACAGAATGTTCACATTTCCCCGGGAATCTTAATTTTTTCGTTAACAGTGTACACAGTTGCAGAGATGGGGAAGGTTATCGGGACCGTAGAGGGTTACAGAGACTCTGTCGGAAGCAGCAATGGAGGTGTTTACAGAGACAGGCTGCTTGTAGGGGACAGAAATGGAGAGATGTGTAGTGCTGGCCGGGTGCTTCAGAAACAGGGAAGGGTAAAGGGGAGGGGAGGTTCGGATAGAGGTGTGTACGGTGTTGACGGATTTACAGACAGAGAGCGGTGAGACATGGCAAGGATTGGGAGACCCTGTTGTCGAGGATCTGAAAAATCGGGATCTCCCAGTGGTCACCCATCAGGACGGGTTACCTGAAGAGATCTTTCCTTTCACCTATAAACTGGATTTGACTGAATTTTATGACAACGTAGGCGCTGGGGTTGTTGGAAATATCAAGAAAAAGGACACCCCGGAATACACACAGGCGGTCAGGCAGCCCCTGTGGAGAAGGAACATTAAAGATTTCAAGTTGAAATCCTCCGTCAGAACTGCTGGACGAATGTCTTCGTTCCCATGTCCGGCCCGCTCCGGTGACGTTTCATTTAACATTTTAGTGCCGCTTTGTTGTTCCCCGCCTTCCCGTCCTGCATCGCAATGTCGACTGCTGCTTCCCCTTTCACAGATGCTGCCCGACCTGCTGAGTGTTTTCAGCCGTTTATGCTTCTACAATGTTATGTTACTCATACCCCCGGTAACTGGCTCCAAGATTGGTTCGCTCACTGTGTCCGGCGGCTGCAATTTATTCACAAAGGGGTTGTTTCCTTAACTTAGTGAAGTCAGGCTTGCACTGCTCGGGGATCTGTATTCTGAGAAACGCATCTGCTTCTCAAAACGTCAGGAGTTTCACTTGACAGTATGTGGTGATGTCAAGTGAAGCTGCTACTGTGAAGAGCGGCTTTGAGCGATCCTGATGACAAGCACCGGCCCTCGGTTACTGAGGCAGAAAGACCGACGTGGCACTCCATAATTTTAACCGGAGAGTTCTATCCGCTCTTTAGTTTTGTATCCTCTGTGAAATATGAAATATTATGCGCCTTGCCCTTAAATTAGTATTTTAAATATGCGGCAAATTGACTTCGAAATATATCCCTCCAGACCCTCCTGGAGGCGCTGTGGTCGATCACTGCGGGAGGTCCCAGCCGCGCGGGTCGTGGAGGTCGGAGAAGATCGAATAGCGGACCGCAGTCTTCGGTGGTTGAGCTCCAATGATTGTGCACTGAACCCTGATAAGTTCTGGCGCCTTTTCTTTATTTTCTTCTCTTTGATATAGATTGTATCGCTATTAAACACTTGGTTCTAGTAAGATATATACAGGGTATTCTGTGAAAGTACCTGGTGTGCGGTTTGATAGTGTGTGTGCGAGATTTTGCTCAGGAGCACGTCACAGCATCCACGTACACGGGAGGCGCGATTTGGCGGGTGGGTGGAATTTCCCCGGGACATACACCAGCCAATTGCGTGAGGGTTACATTTACAACCATTATCCATGTCTCCCCCATATGTCTGCCAGGTGTCACGTCTTCACTCCGAGATATCACTGAAGATCGAGACTCACTTCGTATCGAAGCCGCTGAGTTCTCTCACCTCAATCCAGACTCCGACATCCAATGACGTCACCCTCATGGGTTCACCACCCTCATGCTTCCACCAACATTAGCCCTCTCAACTTTGCCCTGGGGGATAGAAACATTGATACACAGAAAACCTACAGCGCATTGCAGGCCCTTCGGCCCACAAAGGGTGAACGAGAGTTAAATATTAGAACCACAAAGTACCCTCCCCCAGCTCTCCCCCTCCAACCCCTCATAAGCCGCAGCGCGCAACCATCCGCTCTCTGCCCCCACCGGCAAAAATGTCATCGGCACCCCCACCGATCACCGGTCAACAGCAAAGACACGGACTTGCAGTGACCCCGAAGACTTCGCCTTTCACCCGGTATTCGGTATTCCACAGGTTCTCTCCCTAAACAGGGAGGAAGAGGTGCGAACATCTTCCCACCTTGACGGGAGTGGCCACCCCGATGCCCTTTTCCACAGCCAGCAGTTGCCAGGAACCACTTTCCCGCCCTCCGACGCACACCGCGGTCACAGAGGCACAAGTTGCATTTGGACAGCGCGGGAGGTGCGGGTGTGGGGGGTCCAAACATGGGCTTGGAGAAGGGATTTTCCAGGCACTGGGAAGTGCAGAATTAGCGGTCGGGTTTGTAAAATAAACAACAATGTAGCGTAATCAAGGAGTCTTGGGAAATATAATAACACATTGTGGTGACCAATACACAGTGAATTAACAAATTCTGACCCAGACCATGACAGTGAGTAAAATATTAATACAGGGATGACGTGTTTGAGGTGTCTGAGATATTGACAAAATGCAACACTCGATGGGTGATTGAATAAACACCCGGATATCTGGTGGGGTTGCAGAAGGTGCTTCCTTTGTTGTTGAACACGTGTCTCTTCAACGCTGTTATTCTCATGCACTATAAGCGGCTGGTGCGTGGATGTGAAAAGGGCGCTCGGGTAAAATGGCTCCGAGTGAGAATCGCCATCCCTTTGCGCGTCCATGGTTGCTATCCGACCAATTGACTCTGTCCGGGATTATATATTTTGCATCAGGAAACATTTTAAATCCTATTCAAATCAGATGCTCCACCATAGCGCAGCTGGTTGCAGTTCACTGGCCATTGTCAGATCATATTGAACAGAAACTTCAGATGACCATTTCCCCCGCACCCTGACTAACCCATCACTCAGAAACCACGCCAGAAGTTCCTGATTGGCCAGAAGCTTTGATGCCATTTTCCAACCTCTCCCCTTAGTGTCCAAAGTTCTTTCAAACTATCCGACCTAAATATCGTCTGAATTTCAAACCCACTATCTCTTCGTCAGAAATTAAAAGAAAAAAGATTGGCAACAGACGGTCTAAGGAACTTAATCCTTCTTTCTGACTGACTCCCTGTGCTGAGGGCCGTGAACCCTGTCTGCAGTGCAATCAGGACCTGTACATCTGTGCTCTTGTCCAACCAAGTCCCCGCAAGTCACCACGTGGTTCACTGTGGTGACGTCATCATTGGCAAATTCTAACTACAGCTGACAAATGCTCATCAGTTAATTGTTCCCAAAACACGTTTATACCAGTTGCAATTTCTTTAACGAGTTACTTTAATCCATAAAGGATATCGGGCGGACTGTTGAAGTTAACGCACTTACATTTCCAAAGTGAACTCAGGTCGGCCAGTCGGCAGATAGAGCCTGTTCCCTGCTTCAGGAGATCTCGGCCGATCAGTCTGCAACCTCAGAGTTACAGTTGGTGGGCATCCGAAACGGACGGACACGACTGCACTCTGTGATAACTGACACCGTAACTGCCATACCTTTGGCAGCTTGCAGAAGTGAATTGGAGACGTGAACCAGAACTCGTTTACATGGAGTTTCTATGCTCCCGTCGAAGAGACACCACACTGAAACAAAAATAAAAACCTGTTCTGAGATTCCCAATCCGTTTAATCGGTGCTTGTATTCAATAAAAGGCAGCTTTGCAAATATGAATATTTAGAAGACATTGTCAAGGATTTAACGAGCTCACAGTGGTAAATTGAGGAAGAAAGCAAATGGCAGAGGAAGTTGGCGAATACTGTTTTGCACTTGTGGGAGAACAGGTGCGGAGAGAAAGCAGACTCTGAAGGAAATTAACATATATTTATAAGCACGACTCTTGGATGTGAAGCAGAACTTGTTTACTCTGAGAGTTTCCATGTTCCAGTTTGAGATAGACCACACTGAAAATATCTCCCTACAGCTGAAGTTCTAAAGATTCCCAATCTATATAAACTCTGCTTGCCTTCAACAAAAGCCAGGTTTGCAATTGTGAATATTTAGAAAAGATTGTCAAGGGTTAAAATTCGGTTCTTTGTAAAAGAGCGGACAGAAGTAAATTGAGGAAGAAGGCAAATAGCTGAGGAGGTTGGCGCATATTGTTTTGTACTTGTGGGGACGGCGGAACTTTGTGGGGGAACAGGTGCGGAGAGAAAGCAGAGTCTAAATGATACTGAGATATGTTTATAAGCTCGACTCTTGGATCTGACCATCTGCAACAGGGAGTTTCACAAGGTCTGACAATGGAGTGTGCTGAACCTTTGGTTGTACTCTTCTCCAATTCCTTATGTTTTCCCGAATTTGCTACAGAGCGCAGTGAAGAAGACTTCGCTATTTCATGAAAGCGGAAGAAGGAGAAACGGAGAAATGAGGCGGGGTAAGTTAGACATCTAGATTGGGGAATTTGCGGAATATTGAGGAAACAGAACATGCACCTGAGAAATTAAGACTACAGCAGGTCACGCACAAAATGTATTATTGGAAAGGACAGGAGAAACAGTGTGAAAATTCTGGACATCTGGAGCAAGACACAAAAAATGCTGAGAGCTCAGCGGTCATGCAATATCTATGGGGGGTAATGAGCCGTCACGGGTCGTGTCGAGACCGTGCAATGTGGGCAGTGAGATAGATTACAAAGTCGGCTGGTGCAAGATCTAGTGGAGGATAAGTGAATCAATTAAGAGGTTTTGATGGGCAGTTGCGACGGGCAGGGAGTCGAAATGGTGTAAGAAAAGTATCAAAGAATTCTCCACTGTCATCTTCTGAATGATAAAGAGGGAGATATTTATATAAAGAGTCGAGCGTTGAGGGTGCGATGGGAGCTGACACGTGACAGAGGTGTCCAGTTAAACGCGGTTGATTGAAAGATGGGAGTGACGTCAGATGTGTAAACATGGAGACCACGGCAGTGAGATGTGATGGACAGTGAGAACAAGGGGAGGTGGAGATGTAACTTGACAGTAAAGCCAGGGTAAAACATGGGACCCCTGGAGGGTGAAAAGCAGAGCTGATGCGCACTTTGAGCGGAAAGACACTGTGGGTGTGTGAGTAATGCAAGACTGAGTCAGGGGTGAGTGTAATTAGGCTCGGTAACAGGGGGCCTGAGTGTTTGGTGTGTACAGGAGGTTCCAGGTGGCGCAGAACAGACTGCAGGTAAAGCTCACCTGTTTTGTTTTGTGATTTACAGCAAAGAAACAAGCTCTTCAGCCAACACACGCAAAATGCTGGTGGAACCCTGCAGGCCAGGCAGCATCTATAGAGAGAAGCGTTGTCGACGTTCCGGGCCGAGACCCTTCGTCAGGACTGACTGAAAGGGAAGGTACTAAGAGATTTGAAAGTAGGAGGGGGAGGGGGAAATGCGAGAAGTTAGGAGAAGACCAGAGGGGGTGGGATGAAGCTAAGAGCTAGAAAGGTGATTGGCAAAAGTGATTCAGATCTGGAGAAGGGAAAGGATCATGGGACGGGAGGCCAAGAAAGAACGGGAGAGGGGAAAACCAGAGGGAGACGGAGAGCAGGCAAAGAGTGATGGGCAGAGAGAGAGAGAGAGAGAGAGAGAGAGAGAAAAGGGGGAGAATTAAAAAGGGATGGGGTAAGAAGAAGAGGAAGGGCATTAACGGAAGTTAGAGAAGTCGATATTCATGCCATCACGTTGGAAGCTACCCGAACGGCATATAAGTTGTTGTTCGTCCAACCTGAGTGTGGCTTCATCTTGACAGTAGAAAGGTGGTGGTGGTTCTGGAGGTGTAGTGAGGGCTGGTAAGTTGCGGCTGTCCCTGAATATGCCCTGTTTTGAGATGTAACTGAGCAGTTACTGGACTTTTTGGGGTTGGTGATGTACGGATCGGAATATGGAAGTGACAGCAAGATCAGACTGGACGTGATATTCACGCTGGTTGGTGTGGGAAGAAGGACCAGGCTGTCTGTTTCACGTCCCGTGTTTACCGAACTTATTAATGACCGTTTCACGTGTCCGCTTTGCGAACTTGAAATAGATGCGGAAATCTGAATTTTCAGCAACTACCTTGTCAATCTCCCTCACCGTTCATTCATAAGTATTGTTTCAGCAATCGCGAATTTGACACATCTTCATAGATCATCTGGCGGCGCGAGACCTCAAGGCATCTTGACCTAACCTGAGTGTGATGTGCTCTGGATTCCATGTGTGATGTCCTTCAGGCACTGCGAGGTTGCAAAAATGTTATGTACTTTCATTATCCAAAGTACTTGTTATAAACCCACAAGGATCTTTGTCTTCAGAGCATCTCACAGTTGCATGCCAAAGTAACGGTGTTCCCCACATTGCCCAACAAAATCCTCTTGAATATCAGCATTAACAAAACAAATGACATTTAATCACTATTTTTGCAAAGTAGCTTTTGTTCAGTGTATCAGCGGGAACAGCGACTGTTTTTGCAAAACGTCCCCTTAAAGATCAGCATTAACACAACAGCAACTGACAAGCGAAAGACCCGTTGCTACCCGTTGCAGATCAAATGTAAAGGCGCGATAATGCAGAGATGTCTCTCATTTATAGCCCCAATATTATTTCCTACATATGCGACGGGTATTGCTGTATTAGGCAGCTTCACTTCGAAAAATTTCAGTGACTGCGCATGACAAAAGGAGAAACACAACTGCACACGGCGATAAAAGACGCCGGCGGCAATACAGTGACGGCCGGAATTTCACTGGCAAAGTTGAAAGAGCGTCAGTGCAGAAGTCAGGCAGGACGCTGTCACCACCAGGGGGCAGTGTGGAAGATACAGACACGAGTTCAGAATGGGTGCATTGGTCACGCGCGTCACTGAGCCGCCCAACTTTGCAGTCAGATTCAATCTCGAGTATCTTTTCTGTGTCCTTAACATCGCCCGTCCGATTTAAAAACGTTGCACTACTGGCGATATAGGGCGACAATGTCCGGCAGCTCACTAATCTACAAGATGGACATTTTCTTAACTTTTATCGCAGCAGTCCTCGGCCAATTAAGCACAAAAAATGACAGGCGAATTCTATACATGCATCGGCGATCATATGAAGTCCACGTGAACAGCAACGAGTCGTCAAAGATTACTCCCAGCCATGCAAGTACTGCACCTGGAAGTGACCGGAATTCCGCCAGAGAAGCGAGATTGACCAGGGGAGGACGGGGTGCGGTGGGTATCAACCAGAGTGGAGCTACGGGAACACGACCACTGTTCCATCGCATCTTACTGGCCAATGTACATTCATTAGAGAGCAGAGCACTGGGCCTAAGGACAAGATTGCTGTTTCGAAGGGACACAAAGGATTTCTGAGTCCTCTCTTTCACTGAGACGGCTCACTGCCATACTGTGAATGTCGCTCTCCAGCCCAAAGGGTTCTTAGTCCACCAGGCAGACCGATAGGCTGCATCAGATACGAACAGAGCAGCGGCGACTCCTTCATGATAAACCATGGATTCGGAGCGCAACTGGGTGTCTCTTCCATGCCCACAGAATATGCGTTCCGATCCTCTAATTGAGGATCCCCAATCGCTATTGTACTCCCCTTTCACCATCCCCTTCTGGGCCGCAGAGCCGGTCTCAGTACCTTCCTCCTGGTAATTTCCACTCCCGGCAAACCACCAAATGCATCCTGCTATTGAGGTGTACGGCCACAAGGGGTCACTGCTCCGGCTGCCTATCCCCTCTGCCTCTCCTGCAGGTTACCTGTAATACTGTCGCCTTCCTCTCGGGTGGCTCCCTCCCTGTAGCATCTGCCTATCACCACCTCATTGTCCCGTGTGAGTCAAAGCTCATGGAACAGCAGCTCCCGTTCATGGGACATGCACCCGATGGAGATTGTGCGGGTCTGTTTATGTATTTATGCGGGATAGAGGCGGTATCCCAGTTTCTCTAAATCTCACACAAGGTACATGACACTGACCACACTCCAGCAATGGCCGTTCCAACAATGGAGAATCCTTCTACATCTGGCTGGCCAATTCAGAGAAGTCCCGTCATTGCTGTCATAACCGCCAAGTGGCGGAACGCGTCCTCAGTACATTAATAAGTAATATATGCATACAATGTACATAACATTTCGGTAAGTAAACCAGCGAATGAACGAGTAAGTAAATGAAATAATGAAAAAGTAAACTAACTATCAAATAAAAAAAAAGAATTATGAGCTCGCTTTCATGGGTCCATGTACCGCTCAAAAAAAAAACTGATTGCAGAAGATATTGGTAGCTCATTGAGCGTGGGTCTTCCGGCTCATGTACCTACCTTCCAGATGTCGATAAGGACACGGGAATATATCCAGGATGGTGGCAATGAGAAGAAAGCATATTCCGTTTTGTACTAATAGGAAGGTTGTATATCCCGAATGGTTGTAATGGGACAAGAGCATATACCTGACGGTAATCACCCTTAATTATGGACCTGGTATTCCTGAGGAACCAGCTTTTGAAGATTTTCTCGATTATGAAGAGGCTTGCACTGTGATGAATGTGATTGTTGTACACAAGCCTCTGCACTCTGTGTCGATCCTGTGCATTGCAGCCTGCACACCAGACGGTGATGGAAACAGTCAGAATACTCTCCGCCTTGCATGTGCGAACATTTCCCAGTTTTTGGTGACATACCCATACCAAATCTTTTCAAACTTTGTGGGCCGAAGGGCCTTCATTGTGTTGTAGGCTTTCTCCGTTTCTATGTTTCTATCACCTGATGGAATACAGCCGCTGTCGTGCCTTTCTTTGTGAATGTATAACTATGTGAGGTCAAGCAGAGATTCTCTCAGAAGGAGCTTAAACCTGCTCACCCTCACCACCGCCGACCCTTCAATGAGGACTGGTGAGTGATCTCCCGACTTCTCCTTCGCGGCGTTCACAGTCACATCCTTGGTCTTGCTGTCTCTGTGTTCAAGATTATTGCGGCGACAACACTCAGCCAGTCTACCTATCCCGGAGGAAATTTTTTGAGGAAATTTCCACATGATCTGGTGCAGGACAACACCAGAGCATCGAGGGCCGAATAGCCTTCTGCTTCTCTAGCGTTTTAGGTTCGTTCATTCTCCGCCTTCTCGCTTTGCGCTCCAGTCAGCTCCGGTTTTTCAGATAACGGGCTCTCATGGAACCAGGAAATGAGGCTCACTCTCTGTATGTAACAGAGACAGGCGCCGCTCTCTCCGGATCGCGCGGATGACGTTCACTTTACTCTCTCCCTTTCTCTTCATGTCGGTGGATGAGAGAAACTCTCTTTGAGATCATTATCGGATTCCACACAGCAGCAGATAGTTGTAGAACAACACACAGGATTTGACGTAGATTCGAGCAAAGTACAGACTCTCTGATCCAATCAGCGCTACCACTTGTGACGTCAGAATCCAGATATCTGACCCGCAAACCAGTTTCGTCTTCAAGGACATCAAGTAATCATTTTTGCTGTATTTTACTCTTTTTTTGAAAACGGACTGTTTCTTAAGTCAGCTGGAACTGATTAATTCTAAATCATATACCTCAAAGTTGAACGACGCTATCCTCCCCAGTGCTGCCCACATGTCTATGACAGTATAGAAACATAGAACACCGACAGCACAATACAGGCCCTTCGGCCCACAAGTTTGTACCGAACATGTCCCTGCCTTAGAATTTGCCCGGCTTACATATAACCTACATTTTTCTAATCTCCACGTACCTATCCAAAAGTCTCTTTAAAGCCCCTATGGTATCCGCCTCCACCACGTTGCCGGCAGCCCATTGCACGCAATCACCACTCTCTCAGTACAAAAACTTACCCCTGACATCGCCTCTGTACGTACTCCCCAGCAGCTTAAACCTGTTTCCTCTTGTGGCAAACAACAAAAGAGAATGATGTGCAAAGGGACTTGTCAGTCCTCTGTGTAGGATTGTCTCAAGGTTAATTTAGAGGTTGAGTCTGTTGTGAGGAAGGGAAATGCGATGCTAGCATTCATTTCAAGAGGACAAGAATATAAAAGTAAGCATATAATATTGAAAGTTTATAAAGCTCCGGTGAAGCCTCAATTAGAGTATTGTGAGCAGTTTTTGGCCCCTTACCCGAGAATGCATGTCCTGAAATTGGAGAGGGTTCAAAGGGGGTTCACGGAAATGATTCCAGGATTGAATGACTTGTCATAATATGACCCTTTAATGTCTCTGAGCCTGTATTCACGAGAAGCCAGAAGAGCTGAGAGGAAGGAAACTGTCTATCAGGTCACCCCTCATTCTTCTGATTCCAGTGAATACAGACCCGAAGCATCAAATGCTCGTCATATGAAAACAATAGACTCATGTGAGTGAACTTCCTTTGAAGCCCTTCAGTTTCAACACATCCTTTCCAGGAACAGTGCCCCAAATCTGCTCACAATACTCCAGGTGATGCCTCACTGGTGCTTAAACAGTTGAAAGGTCACATTATTGCTTTTACAATCTCGTCCACATGAAATGAATGCTAACACCGCCTTCTCGCTGTATTCCTTGATGCCCTGACCAATAGAAAATCTATCAACCTCTGCGTTAATTATACATAAACACTTGGTCTCAACCCCTGCTTGTGGCAAACAATTCCACGGATTTACAACCTCTACTGAAGAAATACCTTTTCAGCTCCGTTCTGAAATGAGGATTCTCTATTTTTAGCTCTGTCACCTTGACATTGACTCTCCCACCACAGGAATCATCCTCTCCATAGGAAACTATAGGTACATAATCATCCACTATAGGAAGCATCCTGTTCACATCCACACTATCTGTGTCCTCTGGTCCTAGACGCCCCCACTATAGGAAACATCCTCTCCACATCCACTCTATCTGTGTCCTCTGGTCCTAGACTCCCCCACTATAGGAAACATCCTCTCCACATCCACTCTGTGTCCTCTGGTCCGAGACTCCCCCAGTATAGGAAACATCCTCTCCACATCCACTCTATCTGTGTCCTCTGGTCCTAGACTCCCCCACTATAGGAAACATCCTCTCCATATCCACTCTATCTATGTCCACTGGTCCTAGACTCTCCCACTATAGGAAATATCCTCTCCACATCCACTCTATCTGTGTCCACTGGTCCTAGACTCCCCCACTGTAGGAAACATCCTCTCCACATCCACTCTATCTGTGTCCTCTGGTCCTAGACTCCCCCACTATAGGAAACATCTTCTCCGCATCCACTCTGTCTGTGTCCACTGGTTCTAGACTCTCCAACTATGGGAAAAATCCTCTCCACATCCACTCTGTGTGTGTCCTCTGGTACTAGACTCCCCCAGTATAGGAAGCATCCTCTCCACATCCATTATTCAAAGAATTCCAAAGGATTGTTCAGGCAAGATTTCCCGCTTTGGGATGCTGACTGCAGCCAATTTTATCACGTGCCTCCAAGTGCCCTGAGACATAACCCTTAATGATCGACTCCTTTCCAAACAGTTCTGGCCAACTCCCGTCCCGTGAGTCTGTAATTCAATTTAACCCATTGCTATACTGATACAAGTGACTTCAGCTTCTCCATCACAAATTTCAGGGTGAATTCGATCCTATTATAAACAACATCTTGTAGTTGTTTGTTTACATTTCCCTTAAGGTCTCTATCCAATTCTGGATCTTTGCTCAACACCACATCCGGAATAGATGATCCTCTACTGGGCTCAACCATCAGCTGCCTTGAATCCCCAGCTCGCAGGCACTCTACAAGATCGCACAGCTGGAATCCAGCACCAACATGATTTTCCCAATCTATCTTCCTATTGAAATCCCTCCTTACGTATTGTAACCTTGCCCTGTTGACGCTTGTGACGTCAGAATCCAGATATCTGACCCGCAAACCAGGAAGTGCGGCTCAGTCTCCGAGTGTAACAGAGATCGGCGCTGCTCTCTCGGGATGTCGGGACTGGCCTTCGCAGCTCTCGTTCTTTGTCTCCACATAACGGCGGGTGATGGTCACTCTCTCCAACCCTCGGTGGTCGGATAACCATCAGAGTGGCGGGTAGTAGGAGGCATGAAGTTCGGGTTATAAGAAATGAAGATGAGATTGTAATAATCGATCTTACTGAGTTCTCAACAGATCCCTGATATCTGTACAGATTGTGTTCAGTACAGATCCCAAGTCTTTCCGCGTCTGTCGCTTTTCCCTCATATGATTTTCTCTTTCTCAGGTGAGTCCCAGCAGTTTACTACTATCGTTGAGCACAGCGAGATAAATGTCGCCGTTGGGGGTACCTCGCCAGCTAGTAGCCCCCAAACCTTAGCGACCGTCAGTCTACGTGTCACTGGTAAGTGAGACAGAGTCATGCGATCTCGGACTATAACTTTCATTTTATTCCTGTGGTGAAAGAATACAATACAACCTTTACGGTGGTCGCAGAACCTGGACTCCAGTGAACTCTGCCAGACCTGCTCTCGGACTGTTCAGTTCTCACTGTTGTGCGTGGCTGTGTATCGCCGTTTCTGTTTGCAGGCTGCTCGCACTTGCCCGTGCCGGATGTCAGTTCCGTCTTCAAGGCCATCAAGTAATCACTTGTGCTGTATTTTACTCTTTTTTTGAAAACGGACTGTTTCTTAAGTCAGCTGGAACTGATTAATTCTAAATCATCTACCTCAAAGTTTAACGATGTTCCCCTCCCCAGTGCCGCCCACATGTCTATGACAGTATTGAAACATAGAAAACCTACAGCACAATACAGGACCTTCGGCCCACAAGTTTGTACCGAACATGTCCCTGCCTTAGAATTTGCCAGGCTTACATTTAACCTCCATTTTTCTAAGCTCCACGTACCTATCCAAAAGTCTCTTTAAAGCCCCTATCGTACCCGCCTCCACCACTTTGCCGGCAGCCCATTCCACGCACTTACCACTCTCTGAGTAAAAAACTTACCCCTGATATCCCCTCTGTACGTACTCCCCAGCAGCTTAAACCTGTTTCCTCTTGTGGCAGCCATTTCATCCCTGGGGAAAAGCCTCTGACTATACACAAGATCAATGCATCTCACCATTTTGTACAGCTCCATCAGGTCACCTCTCATCATCCACCCCTCCGAGGAGAAGAGGCCGAGTTCACTCAACCTATTCTCATAAGCCATGCTCCCTAACCCAGGCAACAACCTTGTAAATTTCCTCTGAACCCTTTCGATGGCTTCCACATCCTTCTTGTAGTGAGGCGACCAGAATATTGACAGCATTCTGCAGTCCTCTGTGTAGGATTGTCTAAAGGTTAATTTAGAGGTTGAGTCTGTTGTGAGGAAGGGAAATGCGATGCTAGCATTCATTTCAAGAGGACAAGAATATAAAATAAAGCATATAATATTGAAAGTTTATAAAGCTCTGTTGAGGCCTCAGTTGGAGTATTGTGAGCGGTTTTTGGCTCCTTACACGAGAATGCATGTGCTGAGAGTTGAGAGGAAGGAAACTGTCTATCAGGTCACCCCTCATTCCTCTGAATTCCAGTGAATACAGACCCAAAGCATCAAATGTTCGTCATATGAAAACAATAGATTCATGTGAGTGAACTTCCTTTGAAGCCCTTCAGTTTCAACACATCCTTTCCAGGAACAGTGCCCCAAATCTGCTCACAATACTGCAGGTGAGGCCTCACTGGTGCTTAAACAGTTGAAAGTTCACGTCTTTGCTTTTACAATCTCGTCCACATGAAATGAATGCTAACACCGCCTTCTCCCCGTATTCCTTGATGCCCTGACCAATAGAAAATCTATCAACCTCTGCGTTAATTATACATAAACACTTGGTCTCCAACCCTGCTTGTGGCAAACAATTCCGCGGATTTACAACCTCTTCTGAAAAAAATACCTTTTCAGCTCCGTTCTGAAATGAGGATTCTCTATTTTTAGCTCTGTCACCTCTATCCTCTCTATAGGAAACTATAGATACATAATCATCCACTATAGGAAACATCCTGATCACATCCACTCTATCTGTGTCCTCTGGTCCTAGTGTCCCCACTGTAGGAAACATCCTCTCCACATCCACTCTATCTGTGTCCTCTGGTCCTAGACTCCCCCACTACAGGAATCATCCTCTCTACATCCACTCTATCTGTGTCCTCTGGTACTAGACTCCCCCACTATAGGAAGCATCCTCTGCACATCAATTATTCAAAGAATTCCAACGGATTGTTCAGGCAAGATTTCCCGCTGTGGGATGCTGACTGCAGCCAATTTTATCACGTGCCTCCAATTACCCTGAGACATAACCCTTAATGATCGACTCCTTTCCAAACAGTTCTGGCCAACTCCCGTCCCGTGAGTCTGTAATTCAATTTTCCCCATTGCTATACTGATACATGTGACTTCAGCTTCTCCATCACAAATTTCAGGGTGAAT
This sequence comes from Hypanus sabinus, assembly GCF_030144855.1. Lineage (NCBI taxonomy): Eukaryota > Metazoa > Chordata > Chondrichthyes > Myliobatiformes > Dasyatidae > Hypanus > Hypanus sabinus. Next base: position 581,081 of record NW_026780476.1, on the reverse strand, counting down.
TCGATCCTATTATAAACAACATCTTGAAATTGTTTGTTTACATTTCCCTTAAGGTCTCTATTCAATTCTGGATCTTTGCTCAACACCACATCCGGAATAGATGATCCTCTACTGCGCTCAACCACCAGCTGCCCTGAAACCCCAGCTCGCAGGCACTCTACAAGAGCGCCCAGCACCAACCTGATTTTCCCAATCTATCTTCCTATTGAAATCCCTCCTTACTTATTGTAACAATGCCCTTTTGACATGCATTTTCCATCACACGTTGTAGTTTTAGGCCGCATCTTTGTTCTGTTTAGCGGTGTCTGTGCAATTCCCATCAGGGACTTTTACCCTCGCTGTTCCACAGCTCTCTGCACATCGGTTAAATACATTCCGACCCACTTTCACCGCTTTCTAATAAGGTAACTTCATTTTTCACCAACACAGCAACGTCGACCCGCTTGTCCTCCTGCCGGTCCTTTCGATACAATATGTATCATTGGACGTCAAACACCCGGCTATAACCTTTCCGCCGTGATACAATGTTGCCTTCAATATTATAGGACTAATTTTGTAAGTCTTATAAGATGTGTAAAGACAGAGTATACGAGGAGACACGTTTATTCTCATTTGTTCCAGAGGACCAGTAAACTCTAGCCAAGTTGCTTAGTCCCCCGAAAAACAACAGTAAAACTTTAAACTCTGCCGGAATTTCATTCCATCTGCGATCTGACCTGATATCGAAACACATGAGGATAAGAGACAGGAATGGCGACGATATTGAGTTGGAGACACATAAATTTTCTGAACGTGCAGAGAAAACCAAGTGTAAAACAATTTGCAGTTTGGTTGTATTTACAGAGACAGGGATCTTGAGTTGATCTTGAGTTCATTGTTATGAACATGATGTCGCTGAAAACAAGTGTAACTCCATTTGAAATTCAATTTTAGATCCAGTGGCAGTGACCGGGGTTAATGTGGTGACCAATGATTCCACTCCCCTGGTAAACCTCGATACCATCGCACTGAGTTGTGACGCGTCGGGCGCTGTTCAGACACGGACATGGTTCAAGGATGACCAACCCATCCAGGAAAACGACAGAATATTTACATCTCCCGACAGGGCGAAACTGACTATAATCCGTGTGAACAGAAACGACGCAGGGACGTACAAGTGTATCGCCAGCAACTCCATCAGCAGTGGCACTGGAGAGACCTACGTGCAAGTCTACTGTAAGTCCACAGTTGGTCAACCGCATTCTTTTGTATCGGATAGTACATTTATTAACATGCGTTCTCTTTGTAGAGATGGAACAGAGAATGTAAGAATATCCCGGATCAACCAGGAAATTACTCTAATCAATATATTTATTTTTATTTTACAGATGGACCAGAGAAGGTCAGAATTGTACCGGAGCGTCCAGTTGTGTCCAATATTGTGTCAAGCCTGACATTAACTTGCTTTGCTCTGTCAGTCCCCTGGGGTATATATGCATGGTACAACGGGAACAATCTCCTGCAGACAGGGCAGGAACTCACCCTTGTGTCAATGAGCTCGGTTAACGTGGGGAGTTATACATGTCGGGTTACTAACGACGTAACCAAGAGGAGCAGTAACCTCACTGTCCATGTTACCGCACAAGGTGAGTGAATGAGTCTCTCATTTCTCCGTGTAAACCCGATGATCAAAGATCCAAACCATTTCCCTCTCACGATCTCCTCACTCCATACATTCTCTCTTACTTGTAAATGGCAGATCAGATTAAAGTAATAATCGATTTAAAAGAAGACCCTGAACGACACCACGAGCATTGAACAAAAAGTAGTGAATAAAAATGATTTCGCCATTCACAAGCCACCCACTAATTTAAATTCAGAACTTCCGTGAGAACGGGTAAATTATATTCCTGGTTTGAGAACACCGTGGGTTGAAACACAAGCACAGCTCGCGGAGATCAACTGTAGAGCAGTGATGTATCAGGATTTCAGTGAGGTGTTGGACCAGGTTCCTAACGATGAGATCATTCGGAAAGTCAGGATTCACAGGGCCGAGAGAAGCTTGGCTGCGTGGGTTGATCGGTTACAGAAGGAACACAGTAGTAATGGATGGCAGGCATTCTGCGTGGGCGTCATACAGTCAGAAAAGGTGGAAGAGCCGCGACTGGGTTTTTTTCATCTTAGTGACAAATTGAATGATCATTTCCAGTCGCTGAATTCTCGTTCATTCACTTTACCTTTCCTGTTCACCCCTCTCCGGAAGCAGGTGATTCCCAGATCTCCTTGCGCGGTGAGTTGAACTGCATGTTGTCTTGATCGATTACAGACGAATGGCATCGATATGATGTCAGAATATTGGACCAAACCAATGTTCAATGTCGAGACAGCGTCCGGAACGATTCAGAGCGTGGATCAGTCATCATTTCTAAAAAATAAGATGTGTTTTCGCAATGTCAGATTGATGTTTGTTTTCTGTGTTAGGAGCAAAAACAGATGAAAGTTGTACCCTCACCTCTGGCGCGATGGTGGGCATTGTACTTGGTTTCATTGGCGTGGGCCTGATCGGCGGAGTCAGCGGATGGTTGATCGCGAGGAAAACGGGAGGGTAAACGCATTTCTCTCCGAATCTCATTTCTACCTTTAATTAGTGTTTGAGAATTTCGGCGGAAACGGCTTCTGCTCGGATTCAGGGGCATCTGCGGACCGAACCAGCATTCCGCATTCACGCCGGAGTTGTTTGTCTGACATTTGAACGTCTCTCTGAAAGAGGTTTGCGTTCGGCAATACTTGTGTGGAAAGCTGAGTATGTCAAAAAGGCCCGGGCAATTTTCTCCACTTTACCCATTGCGGTGACTGGAATCGGGCATCTGATAACCAGTGCAGTGAAAGCGAATTCTAGAGAGGATCAAATGGAATTACAGGAGCCGTTCTCATTCGGTGTACCAGTGCAGGAAAGTGACATCTCGCCGGATTCATGTATTGATCTTTGTTTCTGTCTGTTCAGGATCAAAGATCCACCGCAATCCAAACTCGATACCAGCATCAATTCCGGAAGAACAAGTGAGTGAACTCCGTTTTTAACTGTTCCATTGCTGAGCCCGTGGAAATTTAAACATCTGATTTAACTTTAGGAGCTCATCGTGCACGGGAGATGGAGGTTTTCATCCGAGCGAATGGGCACGAATTATGCGACTTCTGCCGTTGGGTTTTCCATTTATTTAAGTTGGAAATTTCTGCTCAATATTACAATTTCAGCGGAGAGATGGAATGGTAGTTCATCCAATTTAATTTCTCTTCATATTGATCAATATCGGCCCTCACTTCCTGGGTCCGGCGATGGGTGGGAAGGAAGTTCACGCTATTAATGGCGTTTTGTTCTGGGCCGGGTTGACGTCTGCTGTGTTCAACAAGGGCTCCCGACGCTCTGCACCGTTGTGACAAATCCGTTTTGTTCCCACAGGCCCCTTGGACACAGAGACCGTGAACACATCGCAAAACTACGAAAACTTCCCAAGGAATGAACAGGTAGGCTGGAGCTGATCTCAGTCATTGTTTCGCAAAGAGGATATAAGATCGGAGGCGTCCATCGGGCCTTTCGGCATTTAATAAGATCCTGGATCTCCTTTTCAGTTATTTGAGAAACAAGACATCATATTCCGGACAGTAGACCCAAACCGCATGAGCTTATCCCACAGGTATTTCTGTTCAATTCCCTCTTCTTCTGCTGTCCACTCTGGCCTCTTATCTCTTATCTTCACCTGCCCATCAACTCCCCCTGGCGCCCCTCCTTCTTCCCATTCTCCTGTGGCACACTCGCATCTGCAATCTGATCACTTTTTCTTCAGCCTTTCCCATTCCCACTCATCGGGCCTCACTTATCAGCTCCCAGCCTGTCCTCCCCCTGCCCAACATTTTGTTCAGGCGTCTTCCTGCCCCCTGCCCAGCCCAGTAGAAGGGTCACGGCACAAAACGGAAACGCATCCATTAATGCTGCTTGACACTCTGAGTTCCTTCTGCATTTATTCTGTGGTGCTCTGTTACCAACACCTGTAACATTTCCACAGAATCCATAAATACTGCACGATACAAAATCTTATTTTACACTTGATGTAACATATTTAGCACATAGAACATAGAATAGCACAGCACATTACAGGACCTTAGGCCCACAATATTGAGCCGAGCCTCAAACCCTGCCTCCCTTATAACCCATCTTAAATTTCTCCATATACACGTCTAGTGGTCTCTTAAACTTCATTAGTGTATCTGCCTCCACCACTGAATCAGGCAGTGCATTCCACGCACCAACCAGTCTTTGAGTGAAAAACCTTCCTCTCATATCCCCCTTGAACTTCCCTCCCCTCACCTTAAAGACATGTCCTTGACTAATCTGTTGGAGTTTATTGAGGGTGTAACAAGGATGTTAGACGAGGGTAAGCCAGTGGATGTTGTGTACCTAGATTTTCAGAAGGCATTCGATAAGGTGCCACATAGGAGATCGGTGAGTAAAATCAGAGCTCATGGCATTGGGGGCAGGGTTTCAACATGGATAGAAAACTGGTTGGCAGATAGAAAGCAAAGGGTAGCAGTGAATGGGTGTTTCTCGGACTGGCTGGAGGTGACTAGTGGGGTACCACAGGGCTCTGTATTGGGACCACAGCTCTTTACGATTTATGTCAACGATTTAGATGAGGGCATTGAAAACTATATCAGCAAGTTTGCTGACGATACTAAACTGGGTGGCAGTGTGACATGCGAAGAGGACGTTAGGAGAATACAGGGAGACTTGGATAGGCTGGGTGAGTGGGCAGATACTTGGCAGATGTCATTCAATGTGAATAAATGTGAAGTTATCCACTTTGGAAGCTGGAACATGAGGGCAGAGTATTGTCTGAACGGTGTAGAGTTAGGTAATGGAGAAATGCAAAGAGACCTAGGAGTCCTAGTTCACCAGTCAATGAAGGTGAATGAGCAAGTGCAACAGGCAGTGAAGAGGGCAAATGGAATGTTGGCCTTTGTTACAAGGGGAATTGAATACAAGAGCAAGGATGTCCTTTTGCATTTGTACAGGGCCCTGGTGAGACCACACCTGGAATATTGTGTACAGTTTTGGTCTCCAGGTTTAAGGAAGGACATTCTGGCAGTTGAGGAAGTGCAGCGTAGATTCACTAGGTTGATTCCTGGGATGGCAGGGCTGTCTTATACAGAGAAATTGGAGAGATTTGGCTTGTACACGCTGGAATTGAGGAGATTGAGAGGGGATCTGATTGAAACGTTTAAGATAATTACAGGATTTGATAGGATTGAGGCAGGAAATATGTTCCAGATGTTGGGAGAGTCCAGTACCAGAGGGCATGGATTGAGAATAAGAGATCAGTTATTTAAAACAGAGTTGAGGAAGAACTTCTTCTCCCAGAGAGTTGTGCAGGTGTGGAATGCACTACCTCGGAAGACGGTGGAGGCCAATTCTCTGGATGCTTTCAAGAAGGAGCTAGATAGATATCTGATGGATAGGGGAATCAAGGGATATGGGGACAAGGCAGGGACTGGGTATTGATAGTGAATGATCAGCCATGATCTCACAATGGCGGTGCAGACTCGAGGGGCCGAATGGTCTACTTCTGCACCTATTGTCTATTGTCTATTGTCCTGTTGTACTGAGCAGTGGTGCCCTGGGGAAGAGGCGCTGGCTGTCCACTCTGTCTATTCCTCTTAATATCTTGTACATTTCTATCACGTCTCCTCTCATCTTCCTTCTCTCCAAAGAATATATTCCTAGATCCCTTAATCTCTGATCATAATGCATACACTCTAAAACAGGTAGGTAAATCTCATCTGTACCCTTTTCTATGCATCCAAATCTTTCCTGTAGTAAGGATACCAGAACTGGACACAGTATTCCGTGTGGCCTAATCAGAGTTTTATAGAGCTGCATCATTGCACCGGGCCTCTTAAATTCTATCCCTCGACTTATGAAAGCTAACACCCCATAAGCTTTCTTAACTACCCCATCTACATGTGAGGCAAACTTCAGGGATCTGTGGACATGTACCCCCAGATCCCTCTGCTCCTCCACACTACCAAGTATCCTGCGATTTACTTTGGAGTTTGTTCTTCCAAAGTGTACCACCTCACAATTCTCTGAGTTGAACTCCATCTGCCACTTCTCAGATCACTTCTGCATCCTATCAACGTCTCTCTGCAATCTGCCGGAATACTCTACACTATCCACAACACCACCTTCCTTTCTGTCATCTGCAAAGTTGCTAACCCAACCTTCTACCCCCACATCCAGGTCGTTAATAAAACACAAGAAAAGTAAATGTGCCAGAACCGATCTTTGTGGAAAACCACTCGTCACCAATCTGAATGTACTCCCTCCACCACAACCCCCTGCTTTCTGCAGGCAAGCCAGTTCTGAATCCACCAGGCCAAACTTCCCTGGATCCCATGCCGTCTGACTTTCTTAATACGCCTACCGTCTGGAACCTTGTCAAATGCAAGTAGTTAGGGTGTTTCAGCTCTCAGTTTCCAGCAGCTGGAGAATTTAAACAGAATCCATAATTACTGTACGATGCAAATTCATATTTTAGCCTTGCTGTAACATATTTCATATATGTGTGTTTTATAATGTCTGATCAATATGAGTAACGGCGGAGACTCCGCAATCACACACAGAGTGAAGCCAGCGCCAGGTTTGTACATTTCTGTCTGTGATCAACAGTGATCTCTGTGAGCGTTTAACAGAAACAGCAGCCTCCGCTAAACAGCCTGAGGCCACGGGTCCACATCCCCAACCGCCACTTACACGATCTAATTCAAACTTATCTCTCATGGCGAACGGTTCTGAAAGAGAGTTCCTGGTCAGGTAACATGTATCATGCTGCCCGAATTGCTGAATGCAAAGGAATGCTGTCAGGGAAGAAATATATCAGACCATAAGACCATAAGACAAAGGAGCAGAAGTCGGCCATTCCGCCCATCGAATCTGCTGCGCTATTTCATCATGAGCTGATCCAATCTCCCCTTTAGTCCCACTCCCCCGCCTTCTCACCATAACATTTCAAGCCCTCGCTGTTCAGATACCAATCAATTTCTGCCTTAAATACACCAAATGACCCGCCCTCCACAGCCGCCCCTGGCAACAGATTCACCGCCCTCCAGCTGAAAAAAAATCGCATCTCTGTTCTGAGTGGGCGCCCTGCAATCCTCCAGTCATGTCCTCTCGTACTAGACTCCCCCACCAGGGGAAACAACTTTGCCACATCCACCCTGTCCATGCCTTTCAACATTCAAAATGTTTCTATGAGGTCCCTCCTCATTCTTCTAAACTCCAAGGAGTACAGTCCAAGAGCGGTCAAACGTTCCTCATATGTTAACTCTCTCAGTCCTGGAATCATTCTAGTGAATCTTCTCTGAACCCTCTCCAATGTCAGTATATCCCTCCTTAAACAAGGAGCCCAAAACTGCGCACAGTACTCCAAGTGAGGTCTTACCAGTGCCTTATGGAGCCTCATCACATCCCTGCTCCTACATTCCTCCAGAAATGAACGTCAACATTGCATTCACCTTCTTCACCACAGATTCAACCTGGAGGTAAACCTTGAGGGTATCCTGCACGAGGACTCCCGAGTCCCGTTGCATCTCAGAACTTTGAATTCTCTCCCCATTTAAATGACAGTCTGCCCGTTTATTTCTTCTAGCAAAGTGCATGACCGGACACCTTCCGAGATTGTAATTCATTTGCCACTTCTTTGCCCATTCCCCCAATCTATCCAAGTCTCTCTGCAGACTCTCTGTTTCCTCAGCGCTACCGGTCCCTCGCCCTATCTTTGTATCATCAGCAGACTTAGCAACAAAGCCATCTATGCCATAATCCACATCGTTGGTATACAACGAAAAAAGAAGCGGCCCCAACACGGACCCCTGTGGATCACCACTGGTAACCGGCAGCCAACCAGAATGGGGTCCCTTTGTTCCCACTCTCTGCTTCCTGCCAATCAGCCAACGCTCTATCCACGTATGTAACTTCCCCGAAATTCCATGGGCTCTTATCTTGTTCTGCAGCTTCATGTGCGGCACCTTGTCAAAGGCCTTCTGGTAATCCAAACACACAACATCCACTGCATCTCCCTTGTCTAGCCTACCTGTAATTTCCTCAAAAATCTGCACTCGCTTGTCAGGCAGGATTTCCCTTGAAGGAAACCTTGCTGAGTTCTGCCTATCTTGGCATATGCCTCCAGGTACTCCGTAACCCTATCCTTGACAATCGACTCGAACAGCTTCCCAACCACCGATGTCAAGGTAACAGGTCTATAATTTCCTTTTTGCTTCCTTGCCCCCTTCTTAAATAGCGGAGTGACATTTGTAATCTTCCAGTCAGTATTCTGCGTGAATCAGGAACACGCAGTCCGTCGAACAGCGAACTCCCAGCAGCAATGAATGTGAAAACCGATACCCTCGGGGTTTAAATGTGCAGAGTCAGAATACAATTGGTGCTCGCTTCGTTAAACGTCACGATAAAACTAAATCATCTTTTCTCTTTACAGGGCTCAAGTAACAATGCACAAGATGGAAACTCCACTTACACGGTGAGGGAATTATTTGCGTCTCTCCCTTTTTGAAGTAATTGTTTCCACTTCACGCAGTAAGAAACAGACCCTGAAGTGAGACATTCGACAGCAAGAATGACGTCGAAGAGGCGGCAATGGGGGCCGCAGAAATGGCGGATGAACTCATGAAGTATCATGTGTTAGTCTGGACTGTGGAGCACAGGCTGGTCCCTCTGTCCCACGGTCTTTCCGAGCCGATTTGTTACATGTGTCCACGTCCTTTTCGGTGGTCGTCCAATTCTCCTCTATCACAGACTGCGTTTGTTATTAACTTTTGCTAATCACAATGATTTATTTCCGTTTAACAGGGATTGGTTCTGGGCGATCGATCTGTTTACAGTGATCTGAAGAGGTAAGTGAGCAGAACATGAGGCTGTCGATGCCAAGTATGACTTGCAAAGGGAACACATTCATTATTGTCAAGCCGATAAGTTGAGCAGAGCCCCGGCTGTGAGTGATTCCAAGTTACCCAGTGAATAACAGATGAGAGACATGTAACACTGTGGGACTGGGGTCAGGCGGCGAAGGGCAGCAAGTCATAGCTATTCAGAGGAATAATTGTCATGGGCCTGTGGCCTTGCGAAACAGATTCTGCAAATTCTCATTGACACGATTTCCGATGCCGAATAATGAAATATCGCCCGTATTTTGACTCATCAACTTTATTTCCTTCCGGTTGCTAAGAGAGCCAACATGAATTGTTTATTTATTCCCTCAGATGACGTCACTGGTGAATAGAAGAGGACGGTTGGCCGGGAATTCACACATGAGAAGGACAATCCTCGTGGAATGAGCCACCGCTCAAAACATCTGTTAGTTTTTATATACAACCGATATCCACGTCTCCGACATATCTCTCTCGACAGTCACATCTTCACTCCGAGACATCACTGAAGGGTGTGACTCATATTTTTATCGTAGCGGCTTAGTTCTCTCAACTCTACCCAGACTCCAACATCCCATGTTAGCCTCCCTCATCCTTCCCCCGACACTTGCCCTCTCAAATTTACTGTGCGTTACGATCTCAATAATTTCATTACTCACATTATGGGCGGTTCCGTTTCTCAAGACGTTTCGCTAAGATCTGAAACGTAGCAGTGTTTGACTCTCAACCTTCAGACTCGCCTCGAATTTATCTTGTCCGGGAGACTGGTGCAGCGGCTGAAACGGTCACGTGACAATAATTCCAATGATTCCGCCCTTCCCGTCCCGGCGCTTCGTATCAGCAAGTTATAAGAATTAGCTCACTGAATACTGAGCGATATGATGTGAGTCTCGTCTTATCCAGCAACCAGATTTTTATCCGTGACATCCAGCCCTATTTGTTTTGGGACCATTCTCAAAGGTTCAAAGTTTCAAAGGTACAATCTAATGCCAGAAAATTGTGTACAATATACATCCTGAGATGCTTTTTCTTCGCAACCATCCACGAAAACAGAGGAGTGCCCCAAAGAATGAAGGAGAGTTGAATGTTAGAACCCCAAAGTCCCACCCAGCTCCCCCCCCCCAGCGCATAGGCGCCAGCGAGCAACAAGCCCCTCTGCCCCTCCCCACCGGTAAAAAAAAGCAAACCGGCACCGCCGCCGAGCACTCAAGCGTGAGCAAAGCGACAGCAAAGACACAGACCTGCGGTTAACCCGAAGACTTCGCGTTTCACTCGGGATTCGACATACCACAGGTTCTCCGAATAATAATGGAGGAAGAGGTGTCCCCATGTTCCCACCTTGACGGGAATGGCCACCCTGATGCCCTTTTCTACAGCCAGCAGTTACCTCAGCCACTTTTACGCCTTCCACCGCACACCGCGGTCACAGAGGCACAAATACATTTTGAAAGCGTGGGGGGTGCGGGTGTGGGGGTTACGAGCATGGGCTTGTAGAAGGGATGTTCCAGGCAATGGGGAATACAGAGTGAGCGGTCCGGTTTGGAAAATAAACAACATAGTAACGCAATCAAGGAGTCTTGGAAAGAATGGTAATGCTTGGTGGTGGCAAATTCACAGATAATTACAAAATTCTGTCCCAGACCATGACCGTGTGTAGAACATTAATACTAGGATGCCGTGTTTGAAGTGTCTGAAATATTTACAAAGTGCAGCACTCGGTCGGTGATTGAATAAACACGCGGGTGTCTGGTGGGATTGCAGAAGGTGCATCATTTGTTGCTGAGCACGTGTCTCGTCAACGCTGTTATTCTCATGCATTATAAGCGGCTGGTGAATGGATGTGTCATGGGCGCTCAGGTAAAACGGCTCCGAGTTAGAAACACCATTCCTTTGCGTTTCCGTAGATGCTATCTGAACAATTGCCTTTGTCCTGGATTGTATAATTTGTATCAGAGAACATATTACATCCTATTCAACTCAGATGGGGCCCATAGCGCAGCTGGTCGCGGGTTAACTGGACATTGTCAGATCATATTAAATAGGAACTTCAAATGACCATTTCCTCTGCTCCCTGACTAACCCATCACTCAAAAACCACGCGGCTGATTGGCCAGAATCTTTGTTGTCATTTTCATACTTTACCCCTTAGTGTCCAAAGTTCATTCAAACTATCCGTCCTAAATATCGTCTGAATTTCAACCCCACTATCTCTTCGTCAGAAATGAAAAGAACACTCCAGGGGGCATAGATAGGGTGGAAATTCAGTACCTGTTTGCTAGGGCACCAACAGCAAACACCACAGGGCATATGTCCAAAATTAAGGGAGGGAAGTTTAGGGGAGACATCAGGGGTAAGTTTTTTTTACACAGAGGGCTGTGGGCGACTGGAATAACTTGCCAGGGATGCTGGTGGAGGCTAAAACATTAGGGGTTTTTAAGAGCCTCATGGACAGGCACATGGATGAAAGAAAAATGGAGCGTTATGGAGTGGTGTGGGTTTAGTACTTTTTTTAAGGATTACATGGGTCGGCACAACATGGAAGGCTGAAGGCCTCGACTGTGCTGTAGTGTTCTATGGTTCTAAAACAGATTGGTAACAGACGGTGTAAATAACTTATTCCCTCTTTGTGACTAACTCCCTATGCTGAGGGCCGTGAACCCTGTCTGCAGTGCAATCAGGACCTGTACATCTGTGCTCTTGTCCAACCAAGTCTCCGCAAGTTCCCACGTGGTTCACTGTGGTGACGTCATTATTGGCAAATCCTAACTGCAGCTGACAAATGCTCATCAGTTAATTGTTCCCAAAACACGTTTATACCAGTTGCAATTTCTTTAATGACTTACTTTTAACCATAAAGGATATCGGGCGGACTGTTGAAGTTAACGCACTTACATTTCCAAAGTGAACTCAGGTCGGCCAGTCGGCAGATGGAGCCTGTTCCCCTGCTTCAGGAGATCTCGGCCGATCAGACTGCAACCTCAGACTTACAGTTGGTGGGCATCTGAAACGGACGGACACGACTGCACTCTGTGATAACTGACACCGTAACTGCCATACCTTTGGCAGCTTGCAGAAGTGAATTGGAGACGTGAACCAGAACACGTTGACGTGGAGTTTCTCTGCTCCAGTTTGAGAGACACCACACTGAAACGAAAACAATTTCGCTCCAGCCACAGTTCTCAGATGCCCAATCTGCGTAATCTGCGCTTGCCTTCAACAAAAGGCAGCTTTGCAAATAACAATATTTAGAAAAGGTGGGAAGGGTTAAAATGCTGTTCCTTGCAAACGAGCTCACAGAGGTAAATTGAAGAAGAAAACAATTGGCAGAGGAAGTTGACGAATATTGTTTTGTACTTGTGGGAAAGCAGGTGCGGAGAGAAAGCATTTATTTATAAGCACGACTCTTGGATGTGAACCAGAACTTGTTTATAACCATATAACCATATAACAATCACAGCACGGAAACAGGCCATCTCGGCCCTCCTAGTCCGTGCCGAACTCTTAATCTCACCTAGTCCCACCTACCCGCACTCAGCCCATAACCCTCCACTCCTTTCCTGTCCATATACCTATCCAATTTTACCTTAAATGAAACAACTGAACTGGCCTCTACTACTTCTACAGGAAGCTCATTCCACACAGCTATCACTCTCTGAGTAAAGAAATACCCCCTCGTGTTTCCCTTAAACCTCTGCCCCCTAACTCTCAAATCATGTCCTCTCGTTTCAATCTCCCCTAGTCTCAATGGAAACAGCCTATTCACGTCAACTCTATACTCAGAGAGTTTCCATGTTCCAGTTTGAGAGAGACCACACTGAAAAAATTATCTCCCCGCAGCTAAAGTTCTAAAGTATCCCAATCGATATAAACTCTGCTTGCCTTCAACAAAAGCCAGCTTTTCAATTGTGAATGTTCAGAAAATATTGTCAAGGGTTAAAATTCGGTTCTTTGCAAAAGAGCGGACAGAAGTAAAATGAGGAAGAAGGGAAATAGCTGAGGGGGTTGACGCATATTGTTTTGTCCTTCTGGGGAAGGCGGAACTTTGTGGGGGAACAGGTGCACAGGGAAAGCAGAGTCTAAATGATACTGACATATGTTTATAAGCACGACTCTTGGATCTGAGCCTCTGCAACAGCAGGTTTCACAAGGTCTGACAACGGAGTGTGTGAATCCTTTTGTTGTCCCCCTCTCCAATTCCTTATCTTTTAGCGAAGTTACTTCAGAGCGCCGTGAGGGAGACTTCGCTATTTCATGAAAGCAGAAGAGGAGAAATGGAGAAGTCAGCGGTCTGTTGTTGAGGGAAGAGTAAGTAAGAGTACAATGGAAAGGTCAGGAGAGAGAGTGTGAAAATCCTGAACGTCTGGAGCAATAGCTTTGCCTTTGCGAGGGAAGGCAGCGGTGACACAATACCCGCGAGGGAGTTGGACTGTCAACGGGTCGTGTCGAGACCCTGCAGCGATACTGAACACCAGGAGGGCAGTGAGCCACTTTACAAAGTTCTGGTGGCTGAGAAGTGGATCGAGGTGAGAGGATCTGATGGGCAGTTGTGACGGTCAGAGAGTGGATATGATGTAAGAAAATGTATCAAAGAATTCTCCACTGTCATCTTCTGAATGATGAAGAGGGAGATGTTTATATGAAGAGTAGACCGTGCGGGGTGCGATGGGTCCTGACCCGTCACAGAGGTGTCCAGTTAAGCGCGGCTGATTGGAAGATGGGTGTGACGTAAGAAGCGTAAGCGCGGAGATCGCGGCCGAGGTTGAGAGGTGATCGACAGAGGTAACAAGGGCTGGTACATAAGCAACCTGACAGTAAAACCAGAAAAACCATGGGACAGCTGGAGGGTGAAAAGGAGAGCAGATGCGCACTTTGAGCGAGTAGACAGTGTGTGTGTGTGTGTGTGTGTGTGTGTGTGTGAGAGAGAGAGAGAGAGAGAGAGAGAGAGAGAGACAGAGAGAGAGAGAGAGAGAGAGAGAGAGAGAGAGAGAGAGAGAGTGAGAGAGAGAGAGTGAGAGAGAGAGAGAGAGAGAGAGAGAGAGAGAGGAGAGGGAGAGAAGAGAGAGAGAGGGGGAGAGAGAGAGAGAGAGAGAGAGAGAGAGAGAGAGAGAGAGAAAGAGAGAGAGAGAGAGAGAGAGAGAGAGAGAGAGAGCGATGCAGTTGCAGGCAAACCTTCCGTTTTCTTCTTCTTGTTCTGTCGTGGTCACCTACTGTGACCCCTCCGTACCAGGCCAGACGGTTCTTCAGTGTTGAGCCTGTCACCCAGGCGAGGGTGGACACACACACACACACAAGAGCCGCCACCGGTCAACCTTCACACACTGTGAGCTTCTGATCGATTCCCCGGATCGAACTTCCAAACCCCCACCGTCACGTGGGTGTACAACTCTCTTTCAGTGTCCCGTGGCGTGTCTGCCTGTGTCTCAGCAGACTTGCTTTTATCTCCCCTGACGGTGGTACCAGCCATCCATCAACTCCATGTCCATCACCTGGTATCGCCTTGCTGGCTCAGCAAGAATCTTACAAGCAGGCAAAAGAAAACAATTATCCATGGAGCCATAACTTTAAATCTCTCTCTCTCTCTCTCTCTCTCTCTCTCTCTCTCTCTCTCCTCTCTCTCTCTCTCTCTCTCTCTCTCTCTCTCTCTCTCTCTCTCTCTCTCTCTCACATCTGCGCTGTGTGCCTCCCCTCCTCTTCCTCTTTCTCTCTCTCATTAGCAGCATAGTTCACAGGGGGGTCAACTCTGGACCCCATCTCCGCCTGGTTTGCTCATCACACATCACACCCCCATTCTTAAAATAATTTTTACAGGGGAAAAAATTAAACACTAATGCACATTATAGAGTCTAATATAATGCAAAAGACGTCATTCATCAACAGAGTAACGCAGATATAATTTCAAATCTAACACCTAGATAAACAATCAGCAATTACATTGTCAGTCCCCTTTCCATGTTGTACCTTTATATTAAATTCTTGTAACATCAGACGCCAAGTTAGCAGTCGTCTATACATATCCTTCATGTTTGTCAAAAATACCAATGGGTTGTGATCAGTATAAACTATCAATGGCTTCTGTGCCGGACAAATGTAAAGATCAAAGTGCTGTAACACCAGGATAAGCGACAGTTAATTCTTTTTCTCCAGTGGAATAGTTTTTAACTGAGGCGGATATTACAGAGTTTAAACTAATACATGTGCGACTGTCATGTAGCACATTACAGAAGTGTATACAGATACTAATCTATATTTCCCTTTTAACCTTAACATTCAGTAAATCTACCATGATTTTTGTCTTCATCCTTCACATGCTGTGTCACACAAAAAAAGTCAAATTCCTGCCAAACCAGATCAACCATTATCTCGTTTCCACTTCGAAGCCGAGCACTTAACCCTCACGGGATCAGCTTGCTCGCCAGCTCGGACTCGGCCTTCACAGACTCCCTGCACAGGTGCGAGCTTATCACTAATGTTTCGCAGACTGAGCCCATTTGCTGAACTGCCAAACAACTCATTAATTTTAAGCAAGTCATTAATTTTATCTTCAAGATCTTTAAGTCAGTTAGTTCTTTTAATAATACCAGTAGGTGATCCCTCTTGGTCAAAACAACACTTCAAGTTTTGCCTCTCGAAATCACATACTTGAACAAAGTCACCAAGTTGTTTATCTTTAAATTACAAAATATGGTTTAACAAATCAGCATGTACTGTCTCAACATCTGAGAGAGCTGTTTCTATCCGCCAAGTCAATCCAGACTTCACAGGTACTTTATTCAAAAGTCCAGTAACAATACTTTTCCCTTTTCCTTCAATAATATTCACATCATCAGCTTTCATCTCATCACTAAATTTTAGAACACCTTACAATAACTGTGACTCAGAATTCTCACTTTCCACTGGTGCCAGGGTTAACCCCTTACTCACTGAACCAAATCCATCTGACCCAAACGGACTGCATTCCTTTTTAATCAAGTCAGACACCTCAGACCTTTCCTGAGTTTTAACACAAGGTTCAGTACCCTGTGAATCCTCAGGTACCTCAACCACCTGAACCCAGGCAAACGGGACATCTGCATTTTCTAGGCTTTCAATACCAGTCCCAGTCTCAAATTCCAGGTTCCTCTGATCCTCCCAGCTACTCTCTGGGAAACTCCGATCCGGAGTAAACTAAACCTTGCGGGTTAAAACAACCTCGTCTGTTAACCCAGCAGACTCCTGCAATGTAGCGGCATCCTTTACATCTCGGAATGCCCTTACATCATCGGAAATACACTCCTTAAATTCTTCAACTGCAAACAGCTCCTTCAAGCTGCATAAATCATCAGCGTCCAACACTGGACCTTCCCTAGCTGCCACATCTGTTTCTCATCTTTCCTCTGTTCTTCCACAAAATCTTTCCTCGATAAGGGTAAATCAGTCTCGTCCCCCCTTTATCTCCTCAGCCTCACTGTCGTCTAACCTCTTCTGATACAGGGACGGTGAAAACGTCTCAGCTAAATCCTCGTCCGCCTCAGCTACATCAGGGTTTTCTCTCAACACTCCTTCTCGCCATGCTCCCGGTTACTGCGCAGGCGTGATGATCTCCAGACTCTGTGGGCGGGGCCTCAGCACTCACAGGCTGACTCGTGAGCTGAACTGTTGGGAACACGTCCCCCCCACCCCCCGCCAGGTCATTCCCGAGTTAGACAACCACATCACGTATCGGGAGTGCGGACCGCACCCCGATCGTGACTGGTCTGGATACCAACTCACACTTCATACATATTTTACACAACGGCACCGCCTCGGTCCCTCTTCCACCCCCTTCCGTCACCACGTCACCGGTCTGGGTCTCAGCACTGAAGTCCAACACACTGCTTAGGATGAGGGACTGAAAAGCCCCGGGGTCTCTCCGGATTCTCACTGGCTCTGGGGTTGACCCCTCCTTCACAGATACCAACCCGGTCAAAAGAAACTTCTCCCGTCCCCCTGAAATCGGCTTTGCTCCTCCTCCTTCAGCGGCATTTCAGCCGGCTTAATACAGGCCGTTGTGGTTGTCGCCTCTCCCCTTCCTGTCTCTTTCTTTGGAGCTGGACGCTCAGATGCGATGTGACCAGCTTTCCCACAATTATAACACGTGAAGCTGGGAAACTTCCGTCCAGTCTGCTTTTCCTCCTCCTTACGCTTTCCATTAGTCCCCGGCTTATTCTCGGACTTCGCCGGCGGCTTTCTCCACCATCCCTACTCCCCCTCCGGTGGCTCTTACTTGGAGGAAATCTTACCTTGTGGGTTAAGGCAGACTCGTCTGCTCACCGGGCAGTCGCAGACAGAGTTTCTGCCTCCTTCTCATCCAAGAACGTCCTCATACCCTCAGGGACGCAGCTTTTAAACTGCTCAATCAGCATCAGCTGTTTCATTTTATCGAAATCTCCATTGACCCCTTTCGAGGCGCACCGGCGATCACAACATATTTGCATCTCACGGGCAAACTCTAAATACGTGCGGTCCCACGGCTTTCTCAAACTCCGGAACTTCTGTCGGTATGCCTCTGGAACCAACTCGTAACTCCTCAGTACAGCCCCTTTTACTCCACCATAATCTTTTCCCGCATCTACGGACAACGCCGAATAGGCTTGCTGAGTCTTCCCCTTAAGAACACTCTGTAACAGAACAGGCCACTTCTCCTTCGGCCGGTTCTGATTCACAGCGACTTTCCCTAAATGCAGAAAATACCTACCGACATCCATCTCCTCGAATGGGGGTTCCAACGTAACCTCCTGACTAACCTTGAACCCAGAACTGGGTCTATCACGTGGCCCCCTATCCAGCTCAACCTGCCTCTATCTTGTTTCCTTTCTTCCCGCGCTCTTTCCTTTTCCTCTTTCTCCCTCTCTCTCCCTCTGCCTTTCAGCCTCTTCTATTTGCTTTGCGCTTTCTTCTCTCGGCCTTTCTACCTCCAGTTGTTTTACTCGGAACTAATATTCATACTTCATTTTCTCTGCCTGAAGCTGAACCTCAGCCTCAGTAAGCGCTTTCCCCTCAGCAAACGTTCTCAGCGCCTCCACATCGAATGTGCCCTCGCCCACACCATGTTGTGGTATCAACTGTTGAACCTCAGCCTCAGTAAGCGCTTTCCCCTCAGCAAACGTTCTCAGCGCCTCCACATCGAATGTGCCCTCGCCCACACCATGCTGTGGTATCAACTGTTGAACCTCAGCCTCAGTAAGCGCTTTCCCCTCAGCAAACGTTCTCAGCGCCTCCACATCGAATGTGCCCTCGCCCACACCATGTTGTGGTATCAACTGCTGAACCTCAGCCTCAGTAAGCGCTTTCCCCTCAGCAAACGTTCTCAGCGCCTCCTCATCGAATGTGCCCTCGCCCACACCATGTTGTGGTATCAACTGTTGAACCTCAGCCTCAGTAAGCGCTTTCCCCTCAGCAAACGTTCTCAGACCCTCCTCATCGAATGTGCCCTCGCCCACACCATGTTGTGGTATCAACTGTTGAACCTCAGCCTCAGTAAGCGCTTTCCCCTCAGTAAACGTTCTCAGAGCCTCCTCATCGAATGTGCCCTCGCCCACACCATGTTGTGGTATCAACTGTTGAACCTCAGCCTCAGTAAGCGCTTTCCCCTCAGCAAACGTTCTCAGAGCCTCCTCATCGAATGTGTCCTCGCCCACACCATGTTGTGGTATCAACTGCTGAACCTGGGCCCTCTTCATGCGAGTGGTCACCTTCATCTTTAACTTCCCAACAATTCCCACCAGTACATCCCTCTTCGCCTCGTCCTGCCCCTCAGCGGCTGGATCCGCCACAATCTTATTAACCTCAAACTCCATTTCTGCTGCTTTTCCACACCAAATTAAATAAGGAATTTACCCCAATCAATTCAAACACCCCCCGATTTGACGTTGAAATCCCGGACTGAGTCTCCAATTTGTCACGCACCCCGTGACCGGGTTACCGAATCAGAAGAAATGGAATAATACGTTATAGTCTGGTATTACTGTTATTAATAGTGCTTATTAGTAAACTAAGTAATACAGCACTATAAAATACAAATATATGAAAGAGGTTAGCAATGATGTATACAGAAGTGTGGAAATAGGAATCAAAACCAAGATCTTTCTAAGTCTAGGGGTAAATGAATATTCTTACGATAGCGCAGAATTCAGTTCAGTTCAGTTTAGTTCAGGTCGAGGCAGTCGCTGGTGTACCTTTGGGGAGTGAGAGAGAGAGAGAGAGAGAGAGAGAGAGAGAGAGAGAGAGAGAGAGAGAGAGAGAGAGAGAGAGGTGATGCAGTTGCCGTCAAACCTTTCGCCATAATTTTAACTGTAGAGTTCTACCTGCTTTTTAGTTCTCCGTCCTCTGGGAAACATGAAATATTATTCGCCTTTCACTTAAATGAATAATGATTTCCGGCAGATTGACCTCGAAATAAATCCCTTCAGGCCCTCCATGATATCTGCATCTCTGCTCCATATTCGCTACATATGTTTTTTTTTTCCTCTGGTGACCAACGTCGATAGAAGAGCACAGCATGAAAATTGCAAAGTTACAAAATAAAATTGCTTGGATGATTAAGGGTTCGATTAAAGTGCAAACTCAGCAGAAGCTTTTCTTTACGCGGCAAGCTGATCTTTACAGAAAAGCACATTGATAACTGAGTCGATGTTGTTTCCCTGCCCTTCCTGCTGATAATGTGCTCTGTTGCGCCATCTATCGGCAACATTGGGAACTGACTGGACAGAATAAGTTAATTTCAGACTTTGTGAGAGTGTCTGTGAAAACCGGAGCCTGCGGCTTAATCCCGATGTTGTCTGGTCCATCTGCAACAGAAATAGAGATTGTATGCTGTTTCTGTGATCGGTAATATTGAATGTAAACTAATGTAATGAGCTACCTGCGTACCTGCAACTAACTTGCAGGAACATGTTTGCACTGTCGCTGCTGCAATGAATATTGACAGCAGCTCTATAATTTTCTGTGTCATTTCTGTTCAGACCGATTATGTTCAGACTAGGTTTTCCTGAAAATCGAGATGTTGTCTCGGTTAGATGTTTACGAATCATGTTTTATCTGAATTGGGCCCTTAGCGTCACAGGGGAATGCAATTGTATTGTTGTATTTCTGAGAGTGTAATAGTTGATGTTTACATTGACACAAGACACGGGCTCTGCCAATAGAACTGAAAGAGGAATGGAATTATTCCTTTCTACTGCAGTCCGATTATATCAGCAGGGACTCTGTAGACCAAGTTACCATAGTGACCGACATATTAGCCTGAATGTCACAGGGATTGGAATTCATGAAAAGGAGTTCCCGGATACAAGTCTACGGAATCATGGAGAGGACACGTTTTATTTCGTCCGCCTCTTTTTTCCCTGCCTGCTTAATTTAGTTTGATTTGAGATTGGTTTGTTCAGTATGCCCAGCGGCCGAATTTCATTCACAAAGGGATCGATTCCTTAACTTCGCGAAGTCACGCCCGCCCTGCTCGGAGATCTGCACACTGAGAAACAGATTTCATTCTCAAAACCTCGGGAGCTTCCCTGAACAGTCGGTGGTGATTCTAAATGAAGCTGCCGGTGTGAAGAGAAGAGGTGGGCAATCCCGCTTACAAGCATGGGCACAGAACGTCCCTCGGTGACAGAAGCAGATAAACCGGCACGGTCCTCCATTATTTTAACTGAAGCGTTAAAATGCTCTGGCAAGCTTGGGACGTTATTCGTTTTAGACTTAAATGCAGATTTGACATAAAGAAATCCGGGACCTTAACTTATTATTAAACCCCTTAAGAACCTTTAGTTTATCTGTAACACTGTTCCACCTTCCCTGATCCTGATAAACAGTTTTTCCCCTTGACGACTAAAGTAGACAGAATAGAAAAGTGTGTCAACAGCGCTGTCACTACTAAAATCGTAGTTTATAGTACATTTATGTCATTTCTGTGAACACGGGTTATGTTCAGATTAGCTTTTTTCTGAATACTGAGACTTCCTTTCATTATCCTGAATGGGTTTGTTATCATTTGTCTATGTTCGCCTTTGAAGAATTCTCTTGTTCGTCACAAGTGACTTCAACTTTTTTATCGATGACAGAAGGCTCTGCTCCTGCACTGTCCTGCTCTATTTTTTTCACCCGAGGGGAGTCAAGAGCAAAGTGACGTAATCATCAGATAAATGTTCGGCCTTTGAGAAACCAGAGGTCCATGCGCCAGTAATCAGCCGAGGATCAAAGGTGAGAGGGCCAGTAACTTTAAATTTCTGGGTAGGACTCTCTCCGAGAACCAGTCCTGGAGACCGCGTATAAATATAATTGCGAGGAAAGCGCGCCAACACTTTTAAACCCGCAGGAGCCTACCGAGTTTCGGCTTCTCATCAAGTACCTCGGCAAACCGCTGCAGATATGTCGAGTGAAGTGTAATGACGGCCTGCAGTAAGATATCGTCTGGGAAGAAGAGGCACAACTGGACACCGTGATAACTGACGCCGGTGGCAATACAGTGACGGCCGTACATCCATTGGCAAAGTAGGAAGAGCAACAGCACGGAAAGCAGGTGGCACAGTGTCACCACAAGGGGGCAGTGTCGGAATGCGGAGACAAGGTCAGAAAGGTCAAACCTTGAGTCTGATCTTGCACCTCGTCTCCTTTAGATGTACATTTTCTGAGGTGTTATCGTCGGCGTCTTCTGCCAATTAAGCACAGAAATCACGGGAATTCTCTACATGCACCAGCGATCATACGACCTCCACATGAACAGTTAGGACTCGTCGAAGATAAACTCCCAGCAAAGCAAGTACTGCACCTGGAACTGAGCGGAATTCTCTAAATCTCACACAAGGTACATGGCACTGACTCCGCATCTATCCTCAGCACACTAGCTATGTAATTACAAAAAAAAAAGAACTTACTTGAAACATCGCTCCTTACTTCGAGCATGCGGCTGTGTTTGTCCAGGCGTGTTCTCGCCGAAGCCTGTTTCACAAAAGCCGGACCGCTCTAACAATTCACCACTCCAGCAATGGCCGTTCCAACAATGGAGAATCCTTCTACATCTGGATGGCCAATTCAGAGAAGTCCCATCATTACTGTCATAACCGCCAGGTGGCGCAACGCGTCCTCAGTACATTAATAAGTTACATATGCATAAACTGTATAAAATATTTAGGTCAATAAACAGACGAATGAACGAATAAATTAATTAACTAATGAAAAAGTAAATGAACTAACAAATACAAAAGGAATTCTGAGGTCGCTAAGGTACTGATGGTAATGAATGGTACTGATGGTACTGACGGTGATCGCCCTTAACTATGGACCCGGTATTCCTGAGGAACCACCTTTTGAAGATTTTCTCGAGTATGAAGAGGCTTGCACTGTGATGAATGTGATTGTTGTTCACAAGCCTCTGCAATCTGTGTCGATCCTGTGCATTGTAGTCTGCACACCAGACGGTGATGGGAACAGTCAGAATACTCTCCGCCTTGCATGTGCGAACATTTCTCAGTTTTTGGTGACATACCCATACCAAATCTCTTCAAGCAATGTGGGTCGAAAGGGCTTTATTGTGCTGTCGGCATTCTCTGTTTCTATGCTTCTATCACTTGATGGAATACAGACGCTGACGTACCTTTCTTTGTGAATGTGTAACTATGAGAGGCCAATCAGAGATTCTCTCAGAAGGAGTTAAACCCACTCACCCTCACCACCGCCGACCCTTCAATGAGGACTGGTGTGTGATCTCCCGACTTCTCCTTCGCGGCGTTCACAGTCACTTCCTTGGTCCTGCTGTCTCTGTGTGCAAGATTATTGCGACGACAACACTCAGCCAGTCTACCTATCCCGGAGGAAAATAGTTTTGAGGGAAATTCCACATGATCTTTTAGAGGACGACACCAGCGTATCGAGAGCCGAATAGCCTTCTGCTTCTCCAGCGTTTTAAGTTGGTTCATTCTCCGCCTTCTCGCTCTGCGCTCCAGTCAGCTCCGGCTTTTCAGATAACGGGCTCCCGGGATCTCTCCTGGAGACCAGGAAATGAGGCTCAGTCTCCGAATGTAACAGAGACAGGCGCCGCTCTCTCGGGATCGCGTGGATGAAGTTCACTTTACTCTCTCTCTTTCTCTTCATGTCGGTGGGTGAGAGAAACTCTCTTTGAGACCATTATCGGATTCCACACAGCAGCAGATAGTAGTAGAACAGCACACAGGATTTGATATTCATTTGAGCAAAGTACAGACTCTCTGATCCAATCAGCGCTGCCGCTTGTGACGTCAGAATCCAGATATCTGACCCGCAAACCAGGAAGTGCGGCTCAGTCTCCGAGTGTAACAGAGATCGGCGCTGCTCTCTCGGGATGTCGGGACTGCCCTTCGCAGCTCTCGTTCTTTGTCTCCACATAACGGCGGGTGAGGATCGCTCTCTCCAACCACTGGTGCTGGTATAATCAACAGAACGACGGGAAGTTAGATGAATGAAGATGAGATTTTGATTATCTACCTTACTGATCTAAGAACAGATCCCTGGTATCTGTACAGATTGATTTAAGTGCAGTTCCCAAGTCTATCCGCGTCTGTCGCTTTTCCCTCATATGATTTTCTCTTTCTCAGGTGGGTCCCAGCAGTTTACTATTATCATTGAGCACAGCCAGATAAATGTCACCGCTGGAGGTGAGGCGCTTTTTTCAGTCCGGCCGTCGTCCAGCGTCAGCAGTGGAAGCTGGATTTTTAATGGGCTAACAGTCGCCCAGTGGATCGGTCAGACCGGGTTTGTTGATAATTCCTACAAGTCGCGAGCCGAGATATTCACCTCCAACTGGTCGCTTCTGTTGAAGTCGGTGAACATGTCGGACAGCGGGGAATACCGTGTGAATATGGTTCCAAGGAATGGCTCCCAAACCTCAGCGACCGTCACTCTGCGTGTCACTGGTAAGTGAGACAGACTCATGCGATCTCGGACTATAACTTACATTTTATTCCTGTGGTGAAAGAATACAATATAACCTTTCCGGTGGTCGCAGAACCTGGACTCCAGTGAACTCTGCCGGACCTGCTCTCGGACTGTTCAGTTCTCACTGTTGTGCGTGGCTGTGTATCCCCGTTTCTGCTTGCAGGCTGCTCGCACTTGTCTGTGCTGTATTTTACTCTATTTACCCTTCGGCCCTTAAAGTTGTGCTAAACATAACAAACGCAACAATAAATAGTAAAACACAACAGCCACATGCCGGTTAAAATCAAGTTATTAGTGTCCAGTGCAAATTAAAAGTGTGCAAAAGCAGAGTCAGGTAGAGCAGCTATTTAGCAGTCTGACTGCCTGTGGGAGGAAGCTGTTTAGTCGCCTTGTGGTTTTAGTTTTGATGCTCCTGTAACGTTTACCTGATGGCAGAAGAACAAACAGTTCATGGAGAGGGTGTGAGGGGTTGTTAATGATGTACCGTGTCTTCTGGAGGCATCGACGTTGAAAGAGGTCTTGGAAGAAGGTAGGGAGACCCCAATAACCTTCTCTGCTCCCCTAACCACCCCCTGCAAGGCTTTTTTGTCGGCAGCACTGCAGCTGGAGTCCCAGGCTGTGATGCAAAAGGTCAGCACACTCTCAACTACGCCTCTGTAGAATGTAGTTAAGATGTTAGTGGGGAGTGGTGCTTGTTTAAGCTTCCTCAGAAAGTTCAATCTCTGCTGGGCTCCTTTCACAATCCCAGTGGTGTTCCTGGACTGGGTGAGATTGTCCGAGATCTGCACCCCAAGAAATTGGATGTTTTCCACTCTCTCCACTGTGGAGCCGCTGATGCTGAGGGGTGTGCGCTCCTTATTTTTTTAATACTCTGTACATTGAGATATAACGATTTGAGTTCTGTACTTGCGATCCTTTTAAATTCTGCGTCACGAATGGGAACCGGATTGCTCCTGAGCTGACTGTATTTCAATGCAAGAAGTATCGAAGGAAAGGCGGACAATGGCGATGAAGATGAGGTAGCTGGTTTGCAAACAGAGGCAGTGTGTTGTGAGGGGAACCTGCTGGCAGGGCAAAATTGCAGCCAACAGGATGAGTTACAATCTGAAGGGTGGGAAAAATCGAAAAGGGCAAATACAGGACGGGAGGTGTGATATTTCAGTGCGTGCAGTACACGTACTAAGGAAGATGAGCTTGCAGCACAGTTACAGATTGGCAGGTATGATGTTGTTGGCATCGCTCAATCATGGCCGAAAGAAGACTATAGGTGGGAGCTTAATGTCCATGGATACACATTGTTTCGAAAGGACAGGCAGGTAGGCAAGGAGGGGGGCGTGATATTGTTGGTCAAAATTTGAAATCAAATCCTCAAGAGAGGAGACATTGAAAATAGAAAACCTACAGCACAATACAGTCTCTTCGGCCCACAAAGTTGTGCCCAACATGTCATTACCTTAGGACTACCTGGCCTGACCCATAGCCCTCTATTTTTCTTAGCTCCATGTACCTATCAAAAAGTCTCTTAAAAGACCCTATCGTATCCGACTCCATCACGTTGCCGGCAGCCCATTCCACGCACTCACCACTCTCTGAGTAAAGCACTTACCCCTGACATCTCCTCTGAACCTACTGCCCAGCACTTTAAACCTGTGTCCTCTTGTGGCAACCATGTCAGCCCTGGGAAAAAGCCTCTGACTATCCACACGATCAATGCCTCTCATCATCTTATACACCCCTACCAGATCACCTCTCATACTTCGTCGCTCCAAGAAGAAACGGTCGAGTTCGCTCAACCATGTTTTCATAAGGTATGCTCCCCAATCCAACCTCTAAATCCCCTCTGCACCCTTTCTATGGCTTCCACATCCTTCCTGTAGTGAGTCGACCAGAATATTGACAACATTCTGTAGTCTTATCTCTGATCTGTGCGTCTGTAGTATTTTGTTTTAAGCAGAATATATCTCCTTGGAGCCAACATTTCAGCTCAGTACGTTACAGGTGATACATGATCTGTGGTATTTTTACAGAAGCCCAACACCACATCGAATGACGCGGACTCGGTAGAACACAATCACACAGTTAGATTGGAGTGCACGGCAAGAGGGGAACATGCTTATTATTCGCTGTTAATGAAAAGCAAAACAGTTAGTAATAACGTTAGGATGACCGTGAGCAGCACATCGTCTGAAAGTTTACCGCCAGTATCACTGTATTAGCCCATGTTTCAAACACTGATTATATTTTAAATGGGGAAAAAACAACAAAAAGGAATGATGTGCAAAGGGACTTGGCAGTCCTTTGTGCAGGATTGTCTAAAGGTTAATTTAGAGGTTGAGTCTGTTGTGAGGAAGGTAAATGCGAGGTTAGCGTTCATTTCAAGAGGACAAGAATATGAAAGTAAGCATATAATATTGAAAATTTATGAAGAACTGGTGAATCCTCACTGTAGTATTGTGAGCTGTTTTGGAGAGGGTTCAAAGAGGGTTCACGGAAATGATTCCGGGATTGAACGACTTGTCATAGGATGTGCCTCTGATGTCTCTGGGCCTGTATTCACTGGAATCCAGAAGAGTAAAGGGTGACGTCATTGAAACCTGTCGAATGCTGAAAGGCTTTAATATAGTGGATGTGCAGAAGAGCTTTCCTTTGATGGGAGAATCAAAGACCAGAGGACGCAGATAGAGTGGATGTGGAGAAGATGTTTCCTATAGTGGGGGAGAGTAGGACTAGAGGACAGAGATAGAGTGGATGTGGACTGGATATTTCCTGTAGTGAGGGAGTCTACGACCAGAGGACACAGATAGTGTGGAGTGGAGAGGATGTTTCCTATAGTGGGGGTGTCTGGGACCAGAGGACACAGATAGAGTGGATGTGGAGAGGATGTTTCCTATCGTGGGGGAGTCTAGGACCAGAGGACACAGATAGAGTGGATGTGGGCAGAATGTTGCCTGCAGTGGGGGAGTCTAGGACCAGAACACACAAATAGAGTGGATATGGAGAGGATGCTTCCTATATTGGGGGAGTCTAGGGCCAGAGAACACAGATAGCGTGGCAGTGGAGAGGATGTTTCCTGTAGTGGGGGAGTCTATAGACAATAAACAATACACAGTAGATAATAGGTGTAGAAGTAGTCCATTCGGCCCTTCCAGCCTGCACCGCCATTTTGAGACTATGGCTCATCATCGACTATTAACACCCGGTTCCTGCCTGGTCCCCATATCCCTTGATTCCCCTCTCCATAAAATACTTATCTTGCTCCTTCTTGAAAGCATCCAGAGAATTGGACTCCACTGCCTTCCGAGGCAATGCATTCCAGACCCCCACAACTCTCTGGGAGAAGAAGTTTTTCCTTAAATCTGTCCTAAATGGCCTACCCCTAATTCTTAAACCATGCCCTCTGGTACTGGACTCTCCCAGCATCTGGAACATATTTCCTGCCTCTATCTTGTCCAATCCCTTAATAATCGTATATGTTGCAATCAGATGCCCTCTCAATCTCCTTAATTCCAGCGTGTACAAGCCCAGTTTCTCTGCGTAAGACAGTCCTGACATCCCAGGAATTAACCTTGTGCATCTATGCTGCACTTCCTCTGCAGCCAGGATATCCTTCCTTAAGCCAAGAGACCAAAACTGCACACAATACTCCAGGTGTGGTCTCTCCAAGGCCCTGTACAAATGCAAGAGGATTTCCTTGCTATTGTACTCAATTCCCTTTGTAATAAAGACCAACATTATATTAGCCTTCTTCACTGTCTGCTGCAGTTGCTCATTCACCTTCAGTGACGGATGAACAAGGACTCCGAGATCTCTTTGTATTTCTCCCTTACCCAACTTTACACCGTTCAGATGATAATCTGCCTTCCTGTTCTTACCCCCAAAGTGGATAACCTCACACTTATTCATTAAACGTCATCTGCCAAGTATCTGCCCACTCACCCAGCCTATCCAAGTCACCCTGAATGCTCCTAACATCCTCATCACATGTCACACTGCCACCCAGCTTAGTATCATCAGCAAACTTGCTGATGTTATTCTCATTGCCTTCATCTAAATCGTTGACGTAAATCGGAAACAATTGTGGTCCCAATACCGAGCCCTGTGGCACCCGACTTGTCACCATCTGCCACTCCGAGAAACACCCATTCACTGCTACCCTTTGCTTTCTATCTGCAAACTAGTTTTCTACCCATGTCAATGTCTTCCCCCAAATGCCATGAGCTTTGATTTTACCCACCAATATCCTATGTGGGACCTTATCAAATGCCTTCTGAAAATCGAGGTACACTACATCCACTGGATATCCCCCGTCTAACTTCCTGGTTACATCCTCGAAAAACTACAACAGATTAGTCAAGCATGAACTACCCTTGGTAAATCCATGTTGCCACGGCCCAATCCTATCACTGCTATCTAGATATGCCACTATTTCATCCTTAATAATGGACTCTAGCATGTTCCCCACCACAGATATCAGGCTGACAGGTCGATAGTACTCTGCTTTCTCCCTCTGGTCTAGGACCAGAGGACACAGACAGAGTGGATGTGGAGAGGATGTTTCCTGTAGTGGGGGTGTCTAGGACCAGAGGACACAGAGAGAGTGGATGTGTAGAGGATGATTCCTGTAGTGGGGGAGTCCAGGACCAGAGGACACAGATAGAGTGGATGTGGAGAGGATGTTTCCTATAGTGGGGGTGTCTAGGACCAGAGAACACAGATAGAGTGGATGTGGAGAGGATGTTTCCTACAGTGGGGGAGTCTAGGACCAGAGGACACAGATACAGTGGATGTGGAGAGGATGTTTCCTATAGTGGGGGAGTCTAGGACCAGAGGACACAGATAGCGTGGATGTGGAGAGGATGTTTCCTGTAGTGGGGGAGTCTAGGACCAGAGGACACAGACAGAGTGGATGTGGAGAGGATGTTTCCTATAGTGGGGGAGTCCAGGACCTGAGGACACAGATAGAGTGGATGTGGAGAGGATGTTTACTATAGTGGGGGAGTCTAGGACCAGAGGACTCAGATAGAGTGGATGTGGAGAGGATGTTTCCTGTAGTGGGAGAGTCTAGGACCAGAGGACACAGATAGCGTGGATGTGGAGAGGATATTTCCTGTAGTGGGGGAGTCTAGGACCAGAGGACACCGATAGAGTGGATGTGGAGAGGATATTCCCTGTAGTGGGGGAGTCTAGGACCAGGGGACACAGATAGAGTGGATGTGGAGAGGATGTTTCCTATAGTGGGGGAGTCTAGGACCAGAGGACACAGATAGAGTGGATGTGGAGAGGATGTTTCCTATAGTGGGGGAGTCTAGGACCAGAGGACACAGATAGAGTGGATGTGGAGAGGATGTTTCCTGTAGTGGGGGAGTCTAGGACCAGAGGGCACTGATAGAGTGGATGTGGAGAGGATGTTTCCTGTAGTGGTGGAGTCTAGGACCAGGGGACACAGATAGAGTGGATGTGGAGAGGATGTTTCCTGTAGTGGGGGAGTCTAGGACCAGAGGACACAAATAGAGTGGATGTGGAGAGGATGTTTCCTGTAGTGGGGGAGTCTAGGACCAGAGGACACAAATAGAGTGGATGTGGAGAGGATGTTTCCTTTAGTGGGGGAGTCTAGGATCAGAGGACACAGGTACAGTCGATGTGAAGAGGATGTTTCCTATAGTGGGGGAGTCTAGGACCAGAGGACACAGATAGCGTGGATGTGGAGAGGATGTTTCCTGTGGTGGGAAAGTCAAAGACAAGATGACATAGCTAAAAATAGAGAGGCTACCTTTTAGAACGGAGCTGAAAATGTGTTTCTTCAGAAGAGGCGGTGAATACTTGGAAGTGTTTGCCACAAGCGGCGGTGGAGGCTACGTCTTTATGTATATTTAACACAGAGGGTAACAGTTTCTGGACACCTCAGGGCATCAGGAGATACGGGGGGAAGGCACGAGATTCGGAGCAGCCATGACGAAATGGCGGCGCAGGCGCAATAAACCAAATGGCCGGAATCTGCCCCTCTACTTTCAGAATCAAAATCAGTTTTAATATCACCAGCATTGGTCGTAAAATTACTTGTTTTTTTTTACTGCATCTTGCAGTGCATTATTCAGTAAACAAACTATAATTTACGCATTAAAAAACTTTGCCCATCTAACCTGTGGATGAACGCTCCCACATCAGGTCAGACATTCCAGAGGTCTGATGCCCGATTCCTCTGAATATGTTTCGCAGAGCAGTCTGTATCCTTTACTCAATGCTCTGACTTATAAAGGCCAGCATACCAAAAGCTTTCTTCACCACCCTATTCACATGAGATTCCACCCTCAGGGAGCTGTGCCCCGTTATTCCTAAATCACTCTGTTCTACTTCATTCCTCAATGCCCTACCATTTATCATGTATGTCCTATTTGGATTATTCCTACCAAAATGTAGCACCTCACACTTATCAGCAATAAACTCCATCTACCATCTTTCAGCCACTCTTCTAACTGGCATAAATCTCTCTGCAAGCTTTGAAAACCTACTTCATTATCGACAACGCCACCTATCTTAGTTTCATCTGCATACTTATTAATCCAATTTACCACCCCATCATCCAGATCATTAATGTATATGACAAACAACACTGGAACCAATACAGATTCCTGAGGCACACCACTAGTCCGTCAATCAACGGTGGCAGTCTGTTCCTTAACCTGAAGCCATGTCCACGTTTACTGAGCAGTGGTGACTGGAGAAGAGGCGTTGGCAGTCCACTCTGTCTATTCCTCTTAATATCTTGTACACCTCTATCATGTCTCCTCTCATCCGCCTTCTCTCCAAAGAATAAATCACGAGCTCCCTTAATCTCTGATCATAATCCATACTCTCTGAACCAGGCAGCGTCCTGGTAAATCTCCTCTGTTCCCTTTCAAATGCTTCCACATTCTTCCTGTACTGAGGCGAACAGAAATGGACTCAGTACTCTAAATGTGGCCTAACTAAAGTTTTGTAGAGCTGCATCATTACATCACGTCTCTTAAAATCTATCCCTCGACTTATGAAAGCAAACAACCCATAAGCTTTCTTAAATACCCTATCTACCTGTGAGTCAACTTTCAGGGATCTGTGGACATGTACCCCCAGATCCCTCTGCTCCTCCACACTGCCAAGTAAACTGCAATTTACTTTCTACTCTGCTTTGGAGTTTGTCCTTCCAAAGTGTACCACATCACACTTCTCTGGGTTGAACTCCATCTGCCACTTCTCAGCCCACTTCTGCATCCTATCAATGTCTCTCTGCAATCTTTGACAATCGTCTACACTGTCTACAACATCACCAACATTTCTGTCGTCTGCAAACTTGCCGGACCACCCTTCTAACCCAACATCCAGGTCATTAATAAAAATCACAAAATGTAGAGGTACCAGAACAGATCCTTGTGGGACACCACTAGTCACAACCCTCCAATCCGAATGTACTCCCTCCACCATGACTCTCTGCCTTCTGCAGGCAAGCCAATTCTGAATCCACCGGGCTAAACCTCCCTAGATCCCATGCCTTCTGACTTTCTGAATGAGCCTACCGTGCGGAACCTTGTCAATTGCATTACTAAAGTCCATGTTGATCACATCCACTGCACTACCCTCATCTATATGCCTGGTCACCTCCACAAAGAGCACTATAATGTTTGTTAGGCACGACCTGCCCTTCACAAAACCATGCTGACTGTCCCTGATCAGACCATGATTCTCCAGATGACCATAGATCATATCTCTAAGAATCTTTTCCAACAGCTTTCCCACCACAGACGTGAGGCTCACTGGTCTATAAGTACCTGGACTATCCCTACTACCTTTTTTGAACAAGGGGACAACATTCGCCTCCCTCCAATCCTCCGGTACGATTCCCGTGGACAACGAGGACATAACGATTCTAGCCAGAGTTTCAGCAATCTCTTCCCTTGCCTCGTGGAGCAGCCTGGGGAATATACCGTCAGGACCCAGGGACTTATCCGTCCTAAAGTATTTTAACAACTCCAACACCACCTCTCCCTTAATATCAATTGGCTGCAGAACATCAACCTCACTCATATTGTCCTCACCGTCACCAAGTTCCCTCTCATTGCTGAATACCGAACAGAAGTATTCATTGAGAACCTCGCTCACTTCCACAGCCTCCAGGCACATCTTGCTACTTTTAACTCTAATTGGTCCTACCTTCACACCTGTCATCCTTTTGTTCTTCACATAATTGAAGAATGCCTTGGGGTTTTCCTTTACCCTACTCGCCAAGGCCTTCTCATGCCCCCTTCTTGCTCTTCGCAGCCCCTTCTTAAGCTCCTTTCTTGCTACCCTATATTCCTCAATAGACCCATCTGATCCTTGCTTCCTAAACCGCGTGTACGCTGCCTTCTTCCACCTGACTAGATTTTCCACTTCACTTATCACACATGGTTCCTTCACCCTACCCTTCTTTATCTTCCTCACTGGGACAAATTTATCCGTGACTTCCTGCAAGAGATCCTTAAACATCGACCACATGTCCATAGTACATTTCCCTGCAAAAACATCATCCCAATTCACACACGCAATTTCTAGCCTTTTGCCCTTCCCCAATTAAAAATTTTCCTATCCTCACTGATTCGATCCATTTCCATCATAATGCTAAAGATCAGGGAGCGGTGATCACTGTCCCCCAGATGCTCACCCACTGACAGATCTGTGACCTGACCCGGTTCGTTACCTAATATTAGATCTAGTATGGCATTCCCCCTAGTAGGTCTTTCAACATATTGTGACAGGAATCCATCCTGGACACACTTAACAAACTCTGCCCGATCTAAACCCTTGGAACTAATCAAGTGTCAATCAATATTAGGGAAGTTAAAGACGCCCATGATAACAACACTGTTATTTTTTGGCCCTTTCCAAAATCTGCCTCTCAATCTGCTCCTCGGTATCCCTGTTGCTACCGTGGGGTGGGGGCGGGGGCTATAAAATAGCCACAGTAGAGTAACTGCTCCCTTCCTGTTCCTGCCTTCCACGCATACTGACTCAAAAGAGGATCCTGCTCCATTGCCCACGCTTTCTGCAGCTGTAATAGTATCCCTGACCAGTAATGCCACCCCTCCTCCCCTTTCCCCCCTCTCTATCCTTTTAAAGCACTGAAATCCAGGAATATCGAGAATCCATTCCTTCCCTGCACCCAGCCAAATCTCCCTGATGGCTGCTACATCATACTTTCATGTATGTATCCAAACTCTCAGTTTATCACCTTCGTTCCTGATGCTTCTTGCATTAAAGTACGCACTCTTTAGCCCTTCTACCTTACCACGTTTATACCCTTTATTCTGCTGCTCTTTCCTCAAAACCTCTATACATGTTAGATCTGTCTTTACTCCATGCACTTCTTTCACTGCTCTATCGCTCCGGGTCCCATTCCCTTTGCAAATTAGTTTAAATCCTCCCGAACCATGCTAGCAAACCTACCCGCAAGGATAGTGCTCGCCCTTGAGTTCAGGGGCAACCCTTCCAATCTGTGCAGGTCCCAACTTCCCCAGAAGAGACCCGGAATTGTCCAAAAATCTAAAATCCTGCCCCATGCGCCGACTCCTCAGCCACGCATTCAACTGCCATCTCCCCCAATTCTTACCATCACCATCACGTAGCACTGACAGCAATCCTGAGAACGCCAACCTTGAGGTCCTGTTCTTTAGCCTTTTGCCTTGTTCCCGAAACTCACCCTTCAAGACCTCTTCCCTCTTCCTGCCTATGTCGTTGGTCCCAACATGTATCACCACTTCTGGTTGCTTTCCCTCTCGTACCAGGATGTCATGTACCCGGTCAGACACATCCGGGACACTGGCACCCGGGAGGCAACAAGCCATGCGGGTTTCCTTCTCACGTCCACAAAATCTCCTGTCTGCTCCCCTGACTATAGAGTCTCCAATGACGACAGCTCTCCTCCTCTCCGGAAGAGGAAAACATGAAAACTTGGCGACTTGACTGCGTTTATAGATGGTGCCGGTGAAGGGTTTCCTTCTCACGACCACAAAATCTCCTGTCTGCCCCCCTGACTTTAGAGTCTCCAATGACGACAGCTCTCCTCCTCTCCGGAAGAGGAAAACATGAAAACTTGGCGACTTGACCGCGTTTATAGATGGTGCCGCTGTAGCGAGGCAGCTTGCTGATGGCGGCCAAAAACAAAATAAACTAACTACGCTTTTAAAGACCCTCACTCTGGAGCACGATCATTGCAGACATCACCCTGCAATTTCCCTTTTGAACCGCCTATGCGACCCGGTATTTTTACGGTGTTCTGGCACTTCCAGCGAAATGGAGTTTCCGAGGGGCAGTCCGGTCGCGCATTCATATGAAATGTACTTTGAACCTTGACCTCTGGACTGGGCTTGTGCACAGGGGTCAGAGGTGAGTTGCCGGTGGAGCGGGTGCTTTCTGGAAGTCTGTTCACAGTGCTCTCCCGTGCACTCTCTTCTGACATACCGGCCTGCGGTATTATGTTATGTATAAGATTTCGATGAAGAGGGGATGCGGGTGGGTTAGGAAGATTATGGTTGACAGGAAGTTTGGTGGAGATCTGGACAGTGTTAAAGATGGACAGTAAAATATTTGTTAGACAGTACAATTTTCCGTAGATTCTACCTGGCCCGCTGAGTTACTCCGGCATTTTATGATATGAGGAAATTGCAGCTACTGTTTCTATTCTCACCCCTGTTCTGCAAGCAGTCTTTGCATTTGCGTGAGACGCAGCGAGAAAACAACTATATCCATCAAATCAGAATATGCTGCGTACGGGACGGGGTCAAACACAATTTTTCCCTGTTTGGCTGTTTCTGACCCCTCTGGTATTTTACTGGTTCATCAATTAATAATTTGGACAACGCCTCATACCTGTTGACTTATCGCTGAGTGACAGCGGCATTGATCCTTGTGAGGCGTTTAACAAAGTAATCATACGATCCAGCTCAACTACACGGAACTATTTCTTCTTCGGTACAGTATGTATTATCCCGAGAGTTGGTCGGAAAGTGTCGGAGTTGTGTGTCTAAAACAGAGACTTCGTTTTTATT
This sequence comes from Hypanus sabinus, assembly GCF_030144855.1. Lineage (NCBI taxonomy): Eukaryota > Metazoa > Chordata > Chondrichthyes > Myliobatiformes > Dasyatidae > Hypanus > Hypanus sabinus. The sequence continues at coordinate 546,123 of NW_026780476.1, read as the reverse complement.
TGAATTATCAGCATCTGGTGAGGTGAAGTCCGCTGCTGACTGAGGTATTCTGATCCGCGTTACTGCAGTGTTGGGTTTGCAATACATGCTTTTAAGATGAACCCCACTTTATATTTGTTCGGTTATGTGAGATAGCAATATCCATTGGCTCCATAACATGGACACTGACACTGAACTTTGCATCATTTCAGTAACGATAGCTTATCTGGGTGATATTACAAATTGTTGTCAGCAATTCTCCTCTGTGCCTACCAGTGATTATGCGTCACCTTTCTCATTGCCAAGTGACCCTTGCCTGAAGTGAATTATTTCCTTCTTCTGCCTTCGCCAGATCCATTTATTTGATATTTCTCTGGGGTCTGTTTTTGAAATGTGACATTTCGAAACACCATGGAGTCACAGGCTGAAACAGCGAGGAAATATTCCCTTCGGCCAATCATGTCCATGCCGACCGGTGCATCTTCTTGATATTCGCAGTTGCTCCGTTCTGTCAATAACACTCCAAACCATTCCGTTCCAAATGTTTATCCATGTTCGCCTTAAATGTAGCAATTGTGTCCACCTCGACACTTCCTCAGGCCGCTCGTTCCAGGTACTTATTACCTTCTGTGATTCGCGCCTTTTGACCCCTTTTAAATCTCCCCCTCTTATCGTGTATCGTTGTCCGCTAACTCAGGTGAACTTGTCATGTGGAACCTTTTTAAAGGCCTTACTGAAGATCATGTAGGCAAAATCCATTGTTCCAGCTAAACCGACCCCCAGCAAATCCAAATGTTTTTTCAGACGCGCAGATTACCACACTGACCATTCGCGATCAAGCCTAGACTATCAGAATGTTGGCAGACCTCGTCTCCTGCAGGACGCCCATTCAGAACAGAGATGCGATTTTTTTTTAGCCAGAGGGTGGTGAATCTATCTGAGTAGCTCGGGCATCAAAGGGTTTGGTGGGAAGGCGGGGGAATGGGACTAAATGGGAGATTGGATCACTTCATGAAATGGCAGAGCACACCCGATGGGCCAAATGGCCGACTGCTTCTCCTCAGTCTTATGGTCTTAGGAATCCCAAAATACTGTTCCTGTAACTGAAAGCACGCTCTCCGGCCTGGGATTCACAGCTTGTACTTACCCCTCGTTGTGATAAATGGAACACAATTACCCAATGTCCAATCTTTGGAACATTTCCCCGTAACGTACATCTGCTTCAAGATCTCACAATGATCACAATTCTTTCATTTTTAAGATAGCAATGAATGAGTTTCGCTGCCGACATTGCGGGGAAAATTAAATTTGATCAGTGTAAATTACGACTCCGTTAGACGGGAACCGGGGAGAGTTGTTGGAAACAGCTGACTTTAGGGAACCCACAGCTCCATGTGGAAGGCCTGAATCACCAGCTTCACAGTCCACAATAGACAGTACGCTTGTTCCAGTAGAAGGACGGACAAGCGCCTGACTATCAGACCTCTTTAAGTTATCAGATGGCAATGATTTTACCCAGGAGATAAAATGTAAGAATCAGGAGGCTGCAGTAAATTATGATTCTTGATTATTTAATAGCTTAAAAAATAAACTGCCAGAGAACTCAAAATGAAGCTGGTAGTATTGACTCTCCAGAAGTTCAACTAAGTGGATAAATCCCCACATCAGGGGTAAGTTTTTTACACAGAAGGTTGTGAGTGCCTGTAATAACTTGCCAGGGATGCCGGTGGAGACTACAATATTAGGGGTATTTAAGACCCTGTTGGACAGGCACATGGATGAAAGAAAAAATAGAGGGTTATGGGGTAGTGTGGGTTTAGTAATATTTTATGGATTATATGGGTCAGCACAACATGGAGGGCTGAACGGCCTATACTGTGCAGTGGTGTTCTATGATTCTGTGGTTTTATGGCCAGGAACTGCCACAGGGAGTGCAGGTGGTGCGTATAAATGTGATGTTTTAGAAATCATTTAGACAGTAGAAGAAGATAACAGTTTGTACATGGTCCAGTCTTAGGCAAATGAAAATAGTTCAGGGAGAGATCTTTGTCAGCATGAAGGAAATCGGCCGAAGGGCCTCTGATATGATCGATGACGATATGGATAGGCCTGAATGGGGACAATTCCAAATTACCGTCTCTGAGTGGGCGGAGAATGAAGGATGAAATGATATGTCTCAGGTCCAGTGTTTTCATCTCAAACTTATGTCCATCAAGTGGAATTATTGTTTAATGTTTATTTATTATGGAATAATAAATGTTTGATCTCAGTTTCAGATACGGAACGGAATCCATAAAATTCCAGATTAAATTCCTGAGCTGTGCACTAACCTATCCCCTCTGTTTTAACAGAACCTGTTTCCAATGTCACTGTAACATCTAACGCCACCATGCTGATTGAGTACAGCGACACCGTCAGACTAACCTGCTCCGCAACAGGCACGGATGTCTCTTACCTGTGGCTTGAGGATAACAGCGTGATCATTCCCGGTGGCAGGTTTGAGCTGAGTGCCAATCACAGCACACTCACTGTTTCTGGAGTGCTCCGGTCAGACGGAAATTTCACCTGTAGAGCAAGCAACTTGATTAACGAAATCACAAGCGACCCGTTGTGCCTCGATGTCTACTGTAAGTGCCCCGAGTCTCCTGTAGTTACACACGATATTACAAGTCCTGCTGAATACAGGGTTCCGAGTGAGTGGGATTATTTCAGTGAACGGTACCCTAGAAATAAACCACTATAGCCGAGTACCGAAGTAACTGAGCAGTAGATTGGGAGACGAATCCGCGCCTCTCTCGGGTGCTGGTGAATTCAAATGGCAATTTTGAACTTCCACCCTGAAATCCGAGTCGAATTCCGGCGACGACGTCGTTCCCACAGATTCGATTCACTTCTGGACTTCAGGTGTAAGAATTGTGCCGGACAAACTGGGATGTCCTGCATGTCTCTTCACACAGAGCAATGCGTTTTGAGCTTTTCCAGTCACGACAGTTCAAAGGCAATTGTGATGTACCTGAGATTTGAGTGGGTGGACAACTCGTAAGCACAAAGCAGGACTTGCAATATCATTCGAATAGACTGGCCGGGGTGCATTGATATCGCGTCTGCCTTTTGGTCTCCACGGAGTTCTGACTATCACTTCAACTCTATCCATTCAAAACAAATTTGTCTCTTCAGAATTCTAATCTTGCTTTGATTCTGGGTCAATGCAATTGAATCTGACCCGTATTTGGAACAATGGGTGCAAATTGGTGTTTTTCAGACAAATGGTTTGAAATGGACCATTGAAATTCCAGCGCTGTCTAAGGCCGGTGAGAAACTTTGATAACAAATTCCATTCCCTGGAAGCGAAGTGAGGTTCAGAGCTGAAACCGCCCGCAGTCCTTTACGGCCCCGCTAACCCTCTGACAAATGCCCACAGCTACGAGTAGGCGGGGCACATTGCTTCTGTGCACCTGTTGATGTGGGAGGTTATAGCTTTTAGGTCGGGATAAACATCACATTGTGCAGTGGTGTTCCGGCGACTGTCTTCACAGATAGAGACTGAACAGAGAATATTGAATCTGAAAATGGGCCCGAACATAAAAGCTGTCATTGGTGAGTTCCTTTGTTTCCACACAAGGTCAGTGACGTCACAGTATGGTGTAAGCCCCACGTGACATTCTGCCCGAGCCCTGATCACATTAGTTATTGCATCCACACTCCAAGCTGCCTTACCGGGGAGAGACGCTGGGTATATTGTTCAGGAAAGGTTTCCTTAATTCTTTCCCACAAACCACACCCCTGGAGAAGTTACTAAACGATCCGCTCTCCTGCGCTATTTACCGCGGGAGGCTTCCAGACGAATGCACTCGCCGGTGTGTAGGACACTTCCACTGGTGATGGGCTGCTCCTCCTCTCTGCGCTTCCTGTGTGATTTGTTGCAAACCGTTTTGTGTGTTTGTTTTAGACGGACCGGACCTTCCACATATCATCACTCAGCCGGACTCCCCTTTTCACGTTGCCGGAAGCACCGTACGATCAACATGTTTCTCCGAGTCCCGTCCAAACGCTGAATTGAATTGGCAACTGAACGGTGCCCATCTGCAAAGTGGGCAGGAGGTCGTCCTCGACAGCATCTCTGTGGGCCACACTGGAGAGTATACGTGTGAGGCCTATAACAGGGTCACAAAAAGGATCAATGCCTCAACCACGGAAATCAATGTGTTCGGTAGGTAGTCCGTACCTCCCTTTGTTGAGGTCCTATAATCAATGGTGTTGGTGGAGACAGGACCGTGTAATTCAACTAAATGCCTGAACCCGATTAGAATACTGACTAACGATATCAATCCACAACGTTGCATGTTGATGAATAAGAGTATTGATGAAAATGGAAAGCGGAATTGTTTTCACTTGCGGATTAAATTACAAATGTTCACTTGCTGCAGTTGAGAGCACAAGACTGTAAGGCTCAGGAAGGAGATTTAGACCATTTGGCCAATGGAGTCCGCTCCGCCATTTCATCATGGCTGATCCAATATTCCTCGCAGTCCCGATCACAGCCGTTTCCACATATTCCTCATGCCCTGACCAATCGAGAATCTATCATCTTCGGCGTTAAACTTACATAAAGATACTCCCTCTACAGCTGCCTCTGGAACATAATTGCCAGATTCGCCACGTTCTATCGATATAAATTCATTTCGCCTCCCTTCTGAAAGGATACCACTCTATTCAGTGTCCCTGGCAGTGTTCCTATTCAATTAAACCTGCCCAACCCCTCTCTGGTGCTTTTCTAATACCCTTTCACCCAGTGAAACACTGGTGCATCCGATTTCAGCTTCTCCTTCTCAACTTTCAGGATGAATTCAATCATTTCATGAGATCACTCACCCCGACGTTCTTTGTCCTTTTAATTCAATTCCGACTCATTGCACAGTACCCAATCCAGAGCAGCCGACGTCTTACCGATATCTGTCTGCACAGCATCTCCACGGACCCTTCTCGCAGTCTGTGACGTCATGGATAGGCCTGAAGGGTTAGAATTCCAAATTACCGTCTCTGACTGGGCGGAGAATGAAGGACGAAATGACGTGTCTCAGGTCCAGTGTCTTCATCTCAAACCTTATGTCCAACAAGTGGAATTATTGTTAAATGTTTCCTTATTATGGAATAATAAATGTTTGACCTTATTTTCAGATACGGAACGGAATCCATAAACTTCCGGATTATATTCCTGAGCTGTGCACTAACCGATCCCCTCTGTTTTAACAGAACCTGTTTCCAATGTCACTGTAACATCTAACGCCACCATGCTGATTGAGTACAGCGACACCGTCAGACTAACCTGCTCCGCAAGAGGCACGGATGTCTCTTACCTGTGGCTTGAGGATAACAGCGTGATAACTCCCGGTGGCAGGTTTGAGCTGAGTGCCGATAACAGCACACTCACTGTTTCTGGAGTGCTCCGGTCAGACGGAAATTTCACCTGTAGAGCAAGCAACCTGATTAATGAAATCACAAGCGACCCGTTGTATCTCGATGTCTACAGTAAGTGTCCAGTGTCTCCGGTAGTTACACACGATATTACAAGTCCTGCTGAATACGGGGTTCCGAGTGAGTGGGATTATATTAGTGAACGGTACCCTAGAAATAAACCACTATAGGCGAGTACCGAATTAACTGAGCAGTTGATCGGGAGACGGATGCAGGCCTCTCTCGGGCGCTGGTGAATTCAACTTGCAATTTTGAACTTCCAACCTCAAATCGGAGTCGAATTCCGGCGACGATGTCGTTCCCACAGAGTCGGTTCACTTCTGGACTTCAGGTGTAAGAATTGTGCCGGACAAACTGGTCTGTCCTGCATGTCACAGAGCAATGCGTTTTGAGCTTTTCCAGTCACCACAGTTCAAAGGCAATCGTGATGTACCTGAGATTTGGGTGGGTGGACAACTCGTAAGCACAAAGCAGGACTTGCAATATCATTCGACTAGACTGGCCGGGGTGCATTGATATCGCGTCTGCCCTTTGGACTCCACGGAGTTCTGACTATCACTTCAACTCTATCCATTCAAAACTAATTTATCTCCTCAGATTTATAATCTTGCTTTGATTCTACGCAATGGAATTTGACCTGTATTTGGAACAGTGAGTGCAAATGAGTGTTTTTTTTTCGGACATATGCTTGGAAATGGACCATTGAAATTCCAGCACTGTCTAAGTCCGTTTAGAAACTTTGAAAATAATTCCGTTCCCTGGAAGCGAGGGACGGCTCTAAGCTGAAACCGCCGCAGTCCCGCTAACCCTCTGACAAATGCCCACAGCTACGAAGAGGAGGGGACACATTGCTTATGTGCACCTATTCTCCTTTATAGACAACAGACAATAGGTGCAGAAGTAGACCTTTCGGCCCTTCGATCCTGCACCGCCATTCTGAGATCATGGCTGATTATCTACTATCAGTACCCGGTTCCTGCCTTGTCCCCATATCCCTTGATTCCCCTCTCCATAAGATACCTATCTCGATCCTGCTTGAAAGCATCCAGAGAATTGTCGTCCCCTGCCTTCCGAGGCAGTGCATTCCAGACCCCCTCAACTCTCTGGGAGAAGAGGTTTTTCCTTAACTCTGTCCTATATGTCCTATCCCCTAATCCAGAGCAGCCGACGTCTTACCGATATCTGTCTCCACAGCATCTCCACGGACCCTTCAACAGTCTGATTCTCATCAACCCCCCCCCCCCACCCCGTAACTCCAGTTTAGACCCTACCGAGCAGCAACAATAAACCTTCCCGCAAGGACATTGATGCCTCTGCAGTTCAGGAGCAAACCGTCCCTCCGGTCCCGCTCGCAACTTCCCTGGAAGAGAGACCAGTGATCATAATTGGCATGTCCTCCATCTTACGCTAACTCCTTAACCACGTATTAAGTACGAAATCATGCTGGCTCTGACCTCAACAGCACATGGCACGAATAGCTTATTTTCACCAGCTCGACGGGACAATTAAACTGTAGCCAAGTGCAATTCCGTTTTATTCAGCTTCGATGTGTAATGTACATTCTTGATGCAGGAAAAATTAGCATTGGGTAACCTCTGGATGGGGAATATATTTCTCACAGACCCCTTGGGTAACGGCAGTAAACTGGAATCTGAATTGATATCGAAACACACAGGGATAACAGCGAGGACTTACGACGACATTAAGTTGGCGGCATCCAAATATTATGTACACTTTGTAGATGAAAGCAAGGGCATTTTAATTGTATTTACAGGGACAGTGGCTGGGGTTGCTGTGGTGGCCAATGATTCCACTCCCCTGGAAAACCTCGATACCATCGCACTGAGTTGTGACGCGTCGGGCACTGTTCAGACACGGACATGGTTCAAGGACAACCAACACATCCGGGAAAACGGCAGAATATTTACATCTCCCGACAAGGCGAAACTGACTATAATCAGAGTGAACAGAAACGACGCAGGGACGTACAAGTGCATCGCCAGCAACTCATTCAGCAGTGGCGCTGGAGAGATCTACGTGCAAGTTTACTGTAAGTACACAGTCAGTCAACCGCGTTAATTTGTATCGGATGTGACATTTATTAACATATATTTTCATTGTATAGATGAACAGAGAAGGTCAGAACATCAGATTCACCAGGATAATACTCTAATCAATATTTATTTATTTATTTGGTTATTTATTTTTTTATATTTTACAGATGGACCAGAGAAGGTCAGAATTGTACCGGATCGTCCAGTTGTGTCGAATATTGTGTCAAACCTGACATTAACTTGCTTTGCTCTGTCAGTCCCCTGGGGTATATATGCATGGTACAATGGGAACAATCTCCTGCAGACAGGGCAGGAACTCTCCCTTGTGTCAGTGACAATGGGAACAATCTCCTGCAGACAGGGCAGGAACTCACCCTTGTGTCAGTAAGCTCGGTTAACGCTGGGAGTTATACATGTCGGGTTACTAACGACGTAACCAATAGGAACAGTTATCTCACTGTCCATGTCACCGCACAAGGTGAGTGAATGAATCTCTCATTCGTCCGTGTAAACCCGATGATCAAAGATCCAAACCATTTCCCTCTCACGCTCTCCTCACGCCTTACCTTCATTCCTCCTTCTAAATAGCCTACCAGAATAAAGTAATAATTGATATTAATTGATGCAAAGTCGAGGCCAGGGACCACAACGTTGCGGAGCTTGGATCAACAATCGTTTCTAAAAAAAAGAGATATGTTCCTGCAATGTAAAATTTCTGCTTCCTGTGTTAGCAACAAAAGCAGATGACAATATTACCCTCACCACTGGCGCGATCGTGGGCATTGCACTTGGTTTACTTGGCATGGGCCTGATCGGCGGAGTCAGCGGATGGTTGATCGCGAGGAAAACTGGCAGGTAAACACATTTTTCTTGGAATGTCTTTTCTACCTTTAACTATTGTTAGAGAATTTCGGAAAGATCGACTTTAGCTGGGATCAGGGGCCATCTGTGGACGGAATCGGCATTCCGCCTTCACGGCGAAGTTGTTTGTCTGAATTGGTTCGCCTTCATCAATATTTGTGTGAACATCATCAGATGTCAAAAAAGACAAGGCAATTTACCTCCACTTAACCCATTATGGTCACTGTCGTTGGGATCGAGAAGGACTGGAATAGGGCATCCGATATCCGGAACAGTATCAAGCAATAACAAATGGAATTGTCAGTGCAGGAAAGTAACCTCCTGACGAATTCATGTCTCGACCTTTGTTTCCGTTTGTTCAGGGTCAAGAATTCACCGCCACCCCAATATGAGACGAGCAGCAATTTCGGAAGAAATAGTGAGTGAACTCCGTTTCAACGGTTCTATTACTGAGCCCTTGGAAATATAATCATTTGATTGAAATATGTGAGTTCATGGTGCACAAAAGCTGGAAGTTTTTAACCTCGCGAATGGCCACGAATTATGCGACCTTTGCCGCTGAATTTTCCATTTAAATAAGGTGATATTTTCTGCTCAAGATTACATTATCAGCGGAGGAATGGAATACAACTTAATTTCTCTTCATATTGATGAATATCGGCCCTGACTTCCTGGTTCTAGCGATTGGTGGTATGGAAGCTCATGCTGTTAATGGAGCTTTGTTTCTGGTCGGATTGACGTCGGCTGTGTTCAACAACGGCTCCTGATGCTCTTCGCCGCTGTGACATATCTGTTTATCCCCCACAGGCACCTTGGATACAAACGCCGTGAACGCATCCCCAAGCTATGTGAATTTCCCGAGGAATGAACAGGTAAGGATGGTCATGAATTCAGCCATTGGTTTGCAAAGGGAAGGTGAGAACATAAGTAATGTGACCGGTAGAGCCCATTGGGCCATTCTGCTCTCATTGGGCATTTAATAAGGTCCTGGATGATCGATCCCAGATCTCATGTTCAGTTAATTGATCAACAGCACATCATATTCCGCAAAGTAGACACAGATCTGATGAGCTTATCCCACAGGTACTTTTGTTCAGTTCCCTCTTCTTCTGTTGTCCACTCTGGCCTCTTATCTGTTCTCCTCATCTGCCCATCAACTCCCGCTGGTGCCCCTCCTTCCCATTCTCCTGTGGCACACTCGCCTCTGCAATCTGATTACTTTTTCTTCAGCCTTTCGCATTCCGACTCATCAGGCCTCACCTATCAGCTCCCAGCCTGTCCTCCTCCACCTCCCCACCATTTTGTTCAGGCGTCTTCCTGCCCCCTTCCCAGCCCAGTAGAAGGGTTCGGCACAAAATGTAAACGGATCTGTAAATTCTATTAATACAGCCTGACTCACTGAATTCCTCCGGCATTTTGTGCGTGTTACTCTGGGCTTCCAGCACCTGCGGAATTTTCCACACAATACGTATTTCCTGTACAATGCTAAATCATACCTACTCTTTCACGAAAGAGTCGTTTATCATGTCAGATCAATGTGAGTAACGGCGGAGACTCCACAATCACACACAGAGTGAAGCCAGCGTCAGGTTTGTACATTTCTGTCTGTGATCAACAGTGATCTCTGTGAGCGTTTAACAGAAACAGCAGCTTTCGGTAAACAGCCTGAGGCCACGGGTCCACATCCCCAATCGGCCACGTACACGTTCTCATTCAGATTTATCTCTCAAGGTGAATGGATCTGAATTCGCCTGGTGAACGTTCTGATCCAGGCAAATTTCTCAGCAGGAATGGTTCTGAAGGCGAATTCCTCCTCAAGTAAAATTCATCATGCTCCTGTGTGACTGAATATTGACGAATGATTGAGTGACATTCGGAAGCATTCCTGATGTCAGAGACATTATATGCTTTGCACTCACACTGACTCAGAAACACGCGGTGCATCGAACGGGTAACGATGCCAATCAGATACAAGCAGCAACGAATGTGTACATTGATACCCTCGGGGCATATATGTGCAGAGTCAGAAAACAATTATTGTTCACTTGTTTAAAGGCACGATAAAAAAATCGCCTTTTTCTCTTCGCAGAGCGCAAATAACAATGTACAGGGTGAATTCCACACTTATATGGTAAGAGGAATATTTGCGTCAATCTCTTTTTTGAAGTAACTGTTTCCACTTCATTGAGTAAGAAACAGACCCTGAAATGAGACATCCGATAGTCTGCACTGTCGAGCACAGCAGTAATATGTCAGTGTCAGGACCCGGAAGTGATGGCAGTCACTATAATAAGGGGAAGATTGATGGGAAGCTGAAAGGGAAAAAGGTAGATCAGTCACCGGGACTAAATGGACGAGATGATCTACACCTCAGGATTCCGAAATGGGCCGCTGAAGATGTAGTGGATGAATTAGCACTGATATTCAAAGTTTCACGTTGTCGTTGAACTGATCTTGGGGACTGGGAAGTTGCAAATATCAGTCTGCTCTTCATGAAGAAAGGGGCTCAAATGACAGGGTGGCTTCAGATTACACGATGAACGAAGAGGTTTCCGGACACTGGGAGGCAGGAGACAAAGCGGGTCGCAGGCAGCCATGTTTGCCCCTGGGAAAATCTTGCCTGGCAATGCTGTTGGAATTCTTGGAGGAAATAACATGCGCAAGCGACAACAAAGAGTCCGAGGGTGCTGTGCGCCTGGACTTCTAGAAGGCCTTTCACAAGTTACCGCACATCGGGCCACTGAATGTCAGAGCGCGTGGTGTTACATGGCGGAAAACAGAGGTTTCGCCGAGTGGGAGGAAGGAAAGAGGCGGACTGAATGGGAGATGTTTCCAATGGGCTGCCGTTGACCAGTGCTGTTCTGTGGGAGTCGGCGCTCGGCCGCCGCTTTCCACGTTTGCAGCCAATAATCTTGACAACGAAGTGGCCAGGACTGGGGACGATACAAAGGTAGTTGTCGGCAGTGTTCAGGACTCAGGAAGCATCGAGTCAGAACAATGAGGGCGACAGACAAACAAAGACAAATAAAATCTAGTATATGGAGGAATTTGTTCGTGCACTTTGACAGGAAGTGTGAAGCGGCAGCCTATTTTACAAAAGAGATCGAATTTATAAATCGGACGTGTAAATCGACTTTGGTGTTGTAGTGCAGGATCCCTGAATGTCTATCTTTTATGTTGAATTAGTGGGAAGGAAGGAAGGAAATTGCAATGTTATGATTGATTTTGACAGGTACGGAGCACAAAAATGAAACGATGGGATTCGCAGGATTTTAAAGTCATTTTAAATGCATAACTGGCATAGCGTACATGGAAAGAGGGGAAACATAGAGATTAAAGAGGAAGAATTGCTTGCTTCCTTACAGCGAATAAAGAAGGATAAATCCTCCGGGCCTGACGTGTTACTTGAGGGAGACTAGTGTAGAAATTACAGGGGCCCTGGCAGAATTATTTAAAATATCCTTAGCCTCGGTCGCGTATCGCAGGAGTGGAGGGTAGCTCATGTTGTTCCCTTGTACAAAAAAGGCTCCAAAAGTAAACCAGGTAATTGCAGGCTGGTGAACCTGACATCAGTAGCAGGTAAATTATTGGAAGGTGTTCTGAGATATCGGATATACAAGGATTTGGACTGCCAAGGGCTGATTAAGGATAGTCAGCATGGCTTTGCGCGTTGTAGATCGAGTTTAACGAATCCCGTAGAGTTTTTAGAGGAGGTTACCAAGAAAGTAGATGACGAAAAACCTGTGGATGTCGTCTACATGGACTCTAGTAAGGCATTTGACAAAGTTCCCCATGGGAGGTTAGTTCAGAAGGTTCAGATACTAGGCATCCATGGAGCGGTTGTAAACTGGATTTGAAATTGGCTGTGTGTGAGAAGACAGAGAGTGGTAGTGGATGATTGCTTCTCAGACTGGAGGCCTGTGACTAGTGGTGTGTCTCAGGGATTTGTGCTGGGACCATTGTTGTTTGTTGTTTATATCAATTATCTAGATGATAGTGTGATAAAATGGATCAGCAAGTTTGCTGGTGACACTAAGACTGGAGGGGTTGGGAACAGCGAGGAAGGCTTTCAAAGCTTGCAGAGGGATCTGCACCAACTGGAAAAATGGGCCAGAAAATGGCAGATGGAATTTAATGTAGACATGTGTGAGGAGTTGCATTTTGGAAGGAAAAATCAAGGTAGTTACACAGTAAACGGTAGGGCGCTGAAGAGAGCGGAGGAACAAAGGGATCTGGGAATAATTCAATGAAAGTGGCGTCACAGGTGGACAGGGTTGTAAAGAAGGCTTTTGGCATCCTGGCATTCATAAATCAAAGTATTGAGTATAGGAGTTGGAATGCTATACGGATGTTGGATAAGACATTGGTGAAGCCAAATTTGGAATATTGTGCGGAGTTCTGGTCACACAACTACAGGAAGGATATCAGTAAGATTCAAAGAGTGCAGAGATTTACCAGGATGTTGCTGGGTCTTCAGGAGATGAGTTACAGGGAAAGATTGAACCGGTTAGGACTTCATTCCTTGGAGCATAGAAGAATGAGGGGAGATTTGATAGTTTACAAAATTATGAGGGGTATAGGCAGAGTAAATCTGAATAAGCTCTTTCCCCTTAGATTAGGGCAGATAAATACGAAAGGACATGGCTTCAGGATGGAAGGGGAAAGGCTTTTAGGGGAACATTAGGGGGAACATCTTCACCCAGAGAGTGGTGGGTGTGTGGAACGAGCTGCCATCGGACGTGGTAAATGCGGGCTCACTCAAGTTTTAAGAATAAACGGACAGGTACATGGATTGGAGAGATCTGGAGGTTTAAGGACTGAGTGCAGGTCACTGGGACTAGCGGAATAAAGTTTCGGCACAGACTGGAAGGGCCGAATGACCTGTTTTCCGTGTTCTATGGTTCTTGACAGAACCCATTCCGAGAATTTTAAGAAGTTTTGAAGCCCTCATCTAAGAAAGGACGGGATGTCTTGGAGACGGTCGAGAGGAAATAAACGAGATGGGTCTCAGGAGTGAGAGCGTAAAGGGATGAAGAGCGTTTAATGACTCTGTCCTCTACCCGCTGTCGTTTGGGAGAGAGCCTTCCTTGACACATCCCTGTACAGAGTGGCGTGGAGAAAATATCTCTCATCTTAGGAGTGGCTCAGACCAAAGAGCACAGCTTGAGAGGAGAGTGAACTCCCTTTGGAACGGAGAGATAAGGAGGCATATCATTAGTCAGAGCGTGGCCTATCTGTGCTATTTATTGTGGAGGCCAAAGTCCTGAGTTATGAAGCGCCGAATGTTCTACAGTGAAGGCGGGTGAATGGGGATGAGGCTGAAAGTAAATCAGGTATGATGGAATGGCGGAGCGGGCTCCATGTCGGGATTGCCTAAATCTTCTCCTGACTCTTATGCACGTCTGGTTCCTCCTGCAATATCTAATAACCGTGTGTCTCAGTAAATCCTCTTTCCATCATGGCCCGGCTGTTCCGCGGTTTAATTCAGGGCCAGTTTGTTAAATACGGGCAGGTCCTTTCCAATATTCTTCCCGATCCCTTCTACCACGTCCAGATTTTGACAATATATTCTTTTGCTAATCACGATGATTTCCTCACGTTTACAGACAATTAATCTGGGCGATCGATCTGCTTACAGTGATCGGAAGAGGTAGGTGAACAAAATATTGGGCTGTCGACGCAAACTGTTCCCTGCAAATGCAACATATCCATTACGTTCAAGACTATGAGTCGTGGAGGGTCCTGATTGTTCCCGCGTACACGTCGCATTTTGATGACGTAACAGTGCTGGGCGAGAGTCAGGCGGCGATGGGAAGCGAGATATTCATGACCAAAAGAAAAGTTTTCGTGCGGCGGGGGGATGATATGAAGCATGTAAATCGTATGAAAAGTTGCTTTGTCACGATGATTGAGACGGACTGAGAAAACACCACTCGTATTTCTCCTCCACAACAGTAGCTCCCTTGGGTTGCCTGCGTAGTCATCATGGACCGTGTACTGTCTCCCCAGGTGACGTCACTGGTGATGGTCGGAACGTGGACGGACACATCAGAAAGACAACCGTCGAGGATGTTCACGGAAAGCATCTCTGACTATTTCTTTGCCATTCTTATCCATGCCTCTGCGCGTCACAGCTTGACGACGGAGACATCCCTGAATATTTTGACTCATTTGTATCCTAGTTCTCTCACCTCAATCCGGACTTCTACATCCCATACTTGGCATCGTCACTCTGCCACAAGCATCTGCCCTCTCAACATTGTGGTGCGACGTAATCTCTATAAACTCTCAAACAACATCATCGATGTGTGTTTCCAGGAGCTTCCCATGAGCAAAGAGTAGGTTTCTGTTGCAGCGGCGTGGCTGCGGACGACCGCCGGTGCCGGACACAGGCGTGGCGTCGGAGACGGGCAGCTCCTTGCTGTGATTGCAAGGTTTTAATCCTGCATTTACTGACGGGTGCGGGCGTGTGCCATTAGTGGAACTGGGAATGATTGGGAATCAGACAAGGCGATTGAGGCCCAATTGCTGAGGTGGGAAATTGCCAGATGGGGCCATGACAGTTTCGCTCACTGAATACTGCTCGACTTTCCTCGTATTCCTGTCCCTCGTTCAGTGAGTGTCACGAAGGTAGAAGCTCATTCGGGCTGGATGGTGGCGAAACGAGCACGGGCGGGAGAAGTGCTTTTCCCGCAGAATCGAAATACATATTTGGCGTTAGCGTTTGGTAAATAAATAGCAAATCAACCTTGTTTATTTGTTCTTCATTTTCAATCAATGAGTATTGTAGAGAAAAATAAGCATTGTTGTAAACAATACACAAAGAATTATCAAATCCTGGCTTAGACCATTCACGTGAGTAGAACATTTATATCCCGATGACGTGCTTCAGGCGTCTGAAATATTTGCAAAATGTCAGAATCGATAGGTGATTGAAAAAGAAAACACGGGGATGTCTCCTGAGATTGCAGAAGACGAATTCTCTGACTGTGGAGCAGGCTCACCTTCAATTCAGTTATTCAGATTAATTCTAAGCGACTGGTGCATCAACGTGTACAGTGGGCTTTGATAAAATCACCCTTGCTCCGATTGTTTCTATGTTCGTTCTCAATTCATGTCATAAGATTGGCGCTGGGAGCGGACCCAAATGCAAGACACAGACACTGAAGTACGAGGAACTGAACTGGAATAGAGTTAGGGACGGGACAGGACACAGACTAGGAATTGAGAAAGGAACACAGAATTTGGATAGGGAAGTGGGACGAAGACAAGGAACTGGGAACTAGAAGCCTTGATTTGGACTCCGAGACAGAGACTGGTCAAGGAGCCAGAACCTTGGTCCTGACTCGAACTCGGACCCCGGAACTAGGCGAGGACATGACGTGGCTAGAGGACTGAATATGGCGTGGGTTCGTCGAGGTTTGGCTATAGGACTAGGTGAGTCTTGGGTTGTTTGAGGCTTGGCTGCAGGACTAGACATGGAACTCCTGCACATGGCGATGCACATGGACAGGGCAAGAACCCAAAGCCTCGGGATACCCGACCACGGAGACTTTGTCCGAGAAAGCAGGACAACTGAGCCCTGGTCTAGAAAGCCAAGGAACACCGACTCTTGGTCTAGAGAGACCAGGGCCACTGTGCCTTGGTCTAGAGAGACCAGGAACACGGAGCCTTGGTCTAGAGAGACCAGGAACACGGAGCCTTGGTCTAGAGAGACCAGGAACACGGAGCCTTGGTCTAGAGAGACCAGGAACACGGTGCCTTGGTCTAGTGTTACCAGGACCACTGAGCCTTGGTCTGGAGAGACAAGGAACACTGAGCCCTGATCTAGAGAGACAAGGAAGACGGAACCTTGGTCTAGAAGACCAGGACCACTGGGCCTTGGTCTAGAGAGACCAGGAACACAGAGCCTAGGTCTTGATAGAGAATGGAACACAGGGACATGGAACACAAAGCCGGGACCCCACCTTAGGAACACGACTTGGGGCCGGGCTCTACACAATGTCAGGACCCTCCCAGGGAGCAACAACTAGGGCGTGAAAACAGACTGTTCCCAACACGCGGTACCTGCAAATGGCAGGACCTACCTGGCGAAGACATGGACACAGAGACAGTTCCTTATCTAAACACCGCAAGGCTCCGTTCTTGCTCCGGCGATAGAACTTGACAGCGATACAAACGAGTACGCAGGCGAGGTGAAGGGAAGAGAACAGTCCAGCAAATGGAGCTGAATCCAGGAGCTGTTTATGGATCCCGCCCAAAATGAGAACCAGCTGCCTCAATTAGAGCGCCAAACAGAACAAATAAAACCTGGAAGAAGGAACGATGGGCCGGACTGCGAAACGGAATGCGGACTTCACGGACCAGACCATGACATTACCTCACCCCTCACCTCCCAGCCCCCATGGGAGCCACCTGTCGACCTAAAAATCTTCCCCAAACTTTTGACGACACGGACAAGTGGGGGGACATTCAACAGGCGAGAACCCAGGGTGGTGAGAGTAACACGACAGTGTCTCTGTCGCTGGGGCTGTGCTTTGCTGGACTGTTCTGTCATAAGGTAGGCGCTGGGAGCGGATCCAAATTCAAGTACTCGGAACTGGACTG
This sequence comes from Hypanus sabinus, assembly GCF_030144855.1. NCBI lineage: Eukaryota > Metazoa > Chordata > Chondrichthyes > Myliobatiformes > Dasyatidae > Hypanus > Hypanus sabinus. The sequence continues at coordinate 529,147 of NW_026780476.1, read as the reverse complement.
GACTAATGTTAGCGACGGGAAAGGACACAGACTAGGAGCTGGGACAGGAACACAGACTTGGGCTAGGACTTTGGACAGGAATGCGGGACCAGGACAAGGAACTGGGAACTAGGAGCCTGGGCTTGGACTCCGTGCCAGAGACCGGACAAGGACCTAGAACCTGGGTCTTGACTCGGGTTCGGACCCCGGAATTAGGGGAGGAAATGACATGGCTACAGGACTGGAAGTGGCTTGGGTCCTTTGAGGCTTGGCTGCAGGACTAGGCGAGGCTTCCGTTCTTCGAGTCTTGGCTGCAGAAGCAGACATAGAACTCCTGCACAGGACGATGCACACGGACAGGGCAAGAACATGAAGCCTTGAGTCGATCTTGGGACACCTGAACACACAGCCTGGGTCTTGAGAGAGCAGGAACACAGAGCCTGGGTCTTGAGAGAGCAGGAACACGGAGCCTTAATCTAGAGAGAACAGGGAACGAGAGCCTTGGTCCAGAGAGAACAGGAACACAGAGCCGGGACCCCTCCTTAGGAACAGGACTAGAGGCCTGGGCTCTACACACAGTCAGGAGCCCTCCATGGGAGCCGGACTTAAGGCCGGGAATCGTAGACAGAACACAGAATGACTGTTCCCGACACGAGGTAGCGTCTAGGCACTGGATCTAGCGAAGGATTGGACATAGAGACGGTTCCCAACACAAGGCAGCGGCAACGGCCGGACCCACCTAGCGAAGACCTGGACACAGAGACAGTTGAAAACAATGATAGACAGTTCCTTATCTAGACAGAGCAAGGCTCTGGTCTTGCTCCGGCGGCAGAACTTGACAGCGATACAGGGGAGGACGCAGGCGAGGCCTCTGGCAAAGGCTTCAGGAGGAAGGTGAAGGGAAGCGAACAGTCCAGCAAAAGAAGCTGAATCCAGGAGCTATTTATGTAGCCAGACCAAAATGCGAATCAGGTGCCTCAATCAGAGAACCCAGGAAAACAAGGGAAAACCGGAAAACCTGGAATAAGGAACGATGGACCGGACCGTGAACCGGAGTGCGGATTTAACGGACCGGACCATGACTATTCATGCAACCAGATCAATTGAGTATGTGCTGCATTGACCATAAGACAAAGGAGCAGAAGACGGCCATTCTTCCCATAGAGACTGCTCCGCCAATTCATCATTTGCTGATCCATTCTCCCATTTCGTCCCACTCCCCCTACTTCTCACCATAACCTTTGATGCCCTGGCTGCTCAGATACCTATCAATCTCTGCCTTAAATACACCCAGTGACTTGGCCTCCACTGCCGCCCGTGGCAACAAATTCCACAAATTCACCACCCTCTGGCTTAAAAAAAAAATCGCATCTCTGTTCTGAATGTACACGCGGCAATCCTCAAGTCATGTCCTTTCATACGACACTCACCCACCATGGGAAACAACTTTGCCGCATCCACTCTGTCCATGCCTTTCAACATTAGAAATGTTTCTATGAGGTCCCCCCCCCCCCCCATCCTTATTCTTCCAAACTCCAAGGAGTACAGTCCAAACCCGCTCATTCCCGGAATCATTCTAGTGAATCTTCTCTGAACCCTGTCCCACGCTAGCACATCCTTTCTTAAATAAGGAGCACAAAACTGCACACAGTATTCCAAGTGAGGTCTCCCCATTTAAATAATAATCTGCCCGTTTACTTTTTCTACAAAAACGCATGACCCTACACTTTCCAACGTTGTGTTTCATTTGTCATTTCTCTACTCATTCCCCCAATCTATCCAAGTCTCTCTGCAGACTCTCTGTTTCCTCAGCACTACCGGCCCCCCCACCTATCTTTGTATCATCAGCAAACTTAGCCGCAAAGCCATCTAGTCCATAATCCAAATCGTTGGTATACAACGAAAAAAGAAGCGGCCCCAACACGGACCCCTGTGGAACACCACTGGTAACCGGCAGTCACCCAGAATGTATTCACTTTATTCCCACTCTCTGTTTCCTGCACATCAGCCAAAGCTTTATCCACATAGGCAACTTCTATGGGCTCTTATCTTGTTTAGCAGCCTCATGCGCTGCACCTTGTCAAAGGCCTTCTGAAAATCCAAACACACAACATCCACTGCATCTCCCTTGTCTATCCTACTTGTAATTTCCTCAGAAATTTGCAATTGGTTTGTCAGGCAGCATTTTCCTTTAAGGAAACCATGCTGAGTTCTGCCTATTTTTTCATATGCCTCCAGGTACTCCGTAACCTCATCCTTGACAATCGACTCTAACGACTTCCCAACCACCGATGTCAAGCTAACAGGTCTATAATTTCCTTTTTTGTTTCCTTGCCTCCTTATTAAATAGCGGAGTGACATTTGCAATCTTCCAGTCCTCCGGGACCAGGCCAGAATCTGTCAACTTTTGAAAGATTATTGCTAATGTATCCGCAATCTCCACTGCTATTTCCGTCAGAACACAGGGGTGCATTCAATCTGTTTCGGGACATTTATCTCCCCTTAGACTATTCAGCTTCCTGAGTACTTTCTCTGTCGTAATTATGACTGTGCATACTTCTCTTCCCTGACACCCTTGAATGTCCAGCATATTTCTGATATCTTCCTTAGTGAAGAGAATTAAAATTTCTCCAGCATCATTTTCTATCGGTCCTATATCCACTCTCACCTATCTTTTACTGTTTATATACTTGAAAAAAGCTTATTTGATATTATTTCCCCAGTTTCCTTTCAAACTTCTCTTGTCAGCCACAGTTCACATCCTTTTTCCATTCGTAAGTTTATTCTGCTTTGGGATGCATCTGTCTTGCACGTGCCTCACCTCGCATAAACTCCAGCCTCTGCTGTTCTGCCGTCCTTCCCGCTAGTCTGTTTGAAATGACAAAACATCACCGAGGATCTCATGTGGTCTGTACACACCAGCTGTACACAACAGTGCCTCTTTAACCTCAGACGGTTGAAGAGGTTTGGTATGTGCACTCAAATTCCATGAACTCTCTACAGGGGCACAATTGAGAGCATCCTGAGTGGCTGCATCACTGCCTGGTACGGGAACTGTATTTCCCTCAATCACAGGACTCGGCAGAGAGTGATGTGGACAACCCAGTGCATCTGTAGATGTGAGCATCCCTCTAGGTCATGTTGGTTACGAGGACAGGTGTGCGAAAAGGGGCCGAAGGATCATTGGCGTCCCGAGTCACACCAACCACAAACTGTTCCAGCTGCTACCATCCGGGAAACGGTACCGCAGCATAAAAGCCAGGACCAACGGTCTCCGGGACAGATTCTTCCACCAGGCCATCAGACTGATTAACTCATGCTGACACAACTGTATTTGTATGTTAGATTGACTGTCGTAATACGTGGTTTATGTAGTTCAGTGTAGTTTTTGTATTGTTCATGAAGCTGGTGCTGAAAAAACGTCTCGTTTTCACTGTGTACTGTACCAGCAGTTATGGTCGAAATAACAATAAAAATTGACTTGACTTGACTTGATAATATTTATTATAAATTACACATTGCATATTTAGACGGCGACAAAACGCAGGATGTTTTGCTCCTCATGTATACGAAGGAAGTAATGAGGCCAAGTCAATTCAATTCAGTTCAAATCAGTGGTATTCTATTACAGCTCGAGCCGATCCGGAGTTCAGAGATCAATTCCGGTGTCGTCTGTAACATGTCTATAGATCTCCCTCATGGTATGTGTGTGTTATTTCAGGGCGATCCGCTTTCCACCCACTCAGCAAACCCAGATACAGTACACTTGGTCCATTCTTCCACATCGTTAATGAATATCGTAAATAGTTGTCGGATCCAGCACCGACCCCTGCAGGAAAGGAAAACGCTCACCACTGATTGCTAACCAGAGCAGCACCCATATATCACAACTCTCTGTTAACCAATCCGCTATCCATGCTGATGAATCACCCACAACTCTGTGCATCCTTACCTGATGGACAAGTCTTTTATCCGGCACCAGACCAAACTCCTTCTGGAAATCCAAGTAACTACCACCCATCTGTCCCCCTCAATCGACTGTGCTCGTTACATCCTCAAGCAACCCCAGTAAGTGTGTCAAACAGGACCTGCCTTTGCTTAATCCATGCCGCCTCTGCCTGATGGATCCATTCCTTTCGAGCGGCTCGCTATTTTTTTACATTAAAGCACTTCCCTAACTGCAGATGTTAAACTAACAGGCTTATAATTAACTGTTCCAAATATATAGCCTGTGTTGCCAGTGTACGCTGGCCGAACCCTCCCTCGTCGCAATATAGTCTCTGTTGTTTAGGCAGAATACACTGGGATTACATTGAATTATTGCACCCTCCATTTGTATGAGAAATTCAATCAGACTGTGATCACTCTTTCCAAAGAGGATCCCTAACCACAAGAGCAATGATGTTCCCTGTCTCTTTGCACGGAACCAGATCTAAGACAACACATTTCCTTGTAGGTTCAGGAACATGCTGTTCAGGAAAAGCAACACGGATGTATTCCATGATGTCCTCCTCAATTCTGTCCCCAACAACTGGAGTCACCCAATCCGTGTGCAAGTTAAAGTCTGCCGTGATCACTGCTGTTCCATTCTTACATGCCTCAGATATTTCACTGTTAATTGCCTGCGCCACTGTCGTGATATTATTCCGTGGCCGATGGACAACTCCCACCAGGAATATTTTCACTTCACTGTTCCTAATCTCAACGCAGAATGATTCAACCTGCTGCTCCTTAGATATTCTATCTTATCTCATTATCTTTAATTAAGAGCTCTGCCCCATCTCCCTTACCTTCTTGCCTAACCTTCCTTATTACCTGATATCCTTTGAAATTTAATTCGGAATCCTCTTCACCCTACAACCACGTTTCTGTAATGGCCACTAAATTTTACCCCCTGTACTTATTTATGCCGCACGTTCACTGACCCCGCTTAGAATAAGATGGGCATTCGGTTAAAGTGTCCTTACACTCATTGCACATTTGAAATCTTACGAACTTTTATCTCTTTCGCTCTTGACTTGTCTTCACTCCACTCCTACGTTTCTCTTATTTTATCTTTTGCGTTCGCTATATCTTTGTCCAAACTTTTCTCTTTTGCCGGATTCCATGTGGAGCCCGTTCCATTTGAACATCTCCCTCCTTCCCAATACCGGTGCCAGTTACCCCAGGGATTCACACTCACTCCTTCCACATCAATCCTTGAGCCACCCATTTAACTCTCCAGTCTTCTTGGCCTTCTGCCGATTACCACCTGGCTCTGGTAGTAGTCCAGAGATTACCACCTTTTTGTATCTGTTTCTTTAATTTAATTTAGTCCAAATTTACTCAGTAGAACCTCCATCCTCGTTCTACGTGTTTCGGGAATACCCACATGGGCCCGGCCATTCTGGATCGTTTCCCTCCGACTGCAAATTCCGTTGCTGGACAGAAAAGGTGTCCCGCCCCCGGACACCAGTCAGGCAGCACAGCTTTCGCGACGCCCCGCCCTCGCGACAGGGATCTCTTTCTATTCCTCTTACTACCTTATCCCAATTACCACCGCCTTTCTGTTCTCTCCCGTCCTGAATGGCACCTGATCTACGGGGCCACAGTTAGGTTGCTCATGCTTTCAATAGGCCCCACTCTCATCCACACAGGGAGCAGGTATCTCAAGACCTGCTGGACAAGCCCAAGGGCTGAGGCTCCTCCAGACTGTCTCGTAGGTCCCACTACTCACTTCACTCGCAGTCACAACCTCCTCTCCCTGAGCACAGACCTAATTTGAGGCAGCTAATCTCATGGGCGTGACCAGCTCCTGAAGCAGAGAATCCAGGTAACTCTCCCCCTCCTCCCCGATGTGCCGCGGTGTTTGAAGCTCAGATTCCAGGTCATCAACTCTGAGCCCGAGTTCCTCGAGCAGCCAACACTTAGCAGATGTGGTCACCGGGAACAACACCGGGGTCCACCAGCTCCCACATCATGCAGCTACAGCAGATTTGCGATCGTGCACCATCCTTTCTTTATTTAATTCGCTGTAATTTAGCGACTTTTTAGTTCAAACCACCGGCTACTTACCTGCGCCTCCTCGCCGGCTTTGAGCCAAAGCCTCAAGGTCCCACTCCTACAACGTTTCACTCATGCAACGGCCGCTCCATGTGACACTACTTTACCGTCATTCTCTTCTGCTATTGAATCGTGATTCGATCAGTCAGTTACAAATATGCCGAGCCTCGTTTATTTTCACCGCAAATGCGCTCATTATATAAATATATTTGTATATGTGTCTGTGTGTGTGTGTGTGTATGTGTATATATATATATTCATATATGTACACACAAACATATATAATATCTCTCTCTCTCTCTCTCTCTCTCTCTCTCTCTCTCTCTCTCTCTCTCTCTCTCTCTCTCTCTCTCTCTCAATCTACCTATCTCACCCTATTAATCGATCGATCTATCTAAACTGTTTACACAGTCTCCAATCTGTGCTGGGCAGTTCCGTATTTTGACGATATTGAAGTTTCTCAACGCTAAACTTGTTTTCCTAACTCTCTGCATCGGCATCTCCCAAGGCGAGAAATTTTATTGCCGGCCAACTAATTGTGAAGAGTTCTGGTCGTTACCTTTACGGCGATGCTCTCTGTCCGATTATTTTTTCCTGTCAGTAAATGTTTTTCCATACAGTAGATTTTAAACCAATAAAGCACGCAGGTTAAAGTCCTTTGCGAGAGCCATCACAGAACCGCATGAGGTCAGCCATCAAACTACAGGGTCACACAACGTGGAGGTGGGGCAGTCGGCTCATATTGTCCATGCCGGTTGTAACAGTACTGTCTCGTGAATCCTAATTTCCAGACCGAGTTCCAGAACCTTCTTGGAACTGGTATTCCATGTGTTCATCCAACCATTCGCTTTATCCTGACAAATTTCGAAGTGCTTCTAAAACACTTCCACCTCAGTCAGTACTTGTGGCAGAAAAACGAATCTTCCATTTTCCCTTCCATATGCCCATCCCCCTCCCTGAATCGTACGGCGTCTGGTTATCCATTAAACCGTCTGTTTACTTCTGAGGCGACAGGATCAAATGAAACAACTTGCAAAACGTTGATAAAGCGCGGAATATAAAAGACATTGCTGGAGATTTATACCCCTTTGTGCTGATTTGTGCCGCAGTTCATTGCCCTTGTTTCGAATATGGCAATATCCCATATTTTAACGACATTGAAGTTCTCAACTCCAAACTTGATCTCTCAACTCTCTGTATCGCCATCTCCCAAGGCGTGAAATTGTTTTGCAGGCAAACTGACCGTGAAGAATTCTGGTCATAACTTTTTCTGTGATACTCCGTGTCTAATTATTTTCTCCTATACCAAAATACGTTTCCCTGCTAGAAGATTTACAACCAATAAAACACACAGGTTAAAGTATTTTGCGATGACAAGTGCAACATCGCATCATCAGCCTTTAAACTACAGGGCCACAAAACATAGAGGTGGGCATTCGGCTCATATTGTCCACCTCTATCAGTACTTCTGGCTGAAAAATCAATCTCCCATCTCCTTTCCACATGCCCTTCATCTCCTTCCCTGAATCGCATGGTGCCTGGTTACAGATTAACCCGTCTGTTTATTTCTCAGGCGATAAGAGAAAAATAATCTTGCTGAAGTTTGCTGAAGTAGACCAGATTACAACTTCACTGCTGGACTTTGCTTCCTGGGGGAGTTTATCGCATTGAACTTTGAATGGCATCCTGTGAGCATTAGAAACACCTGAAGTTGATATTTAATTCTGAACAGAGGTCAAACTACACAGACAACTAATCGACAAGCTGACAACAGATTTCAGGCAGAAAAAGATGATGTTGTTGGATTTTTAACTTCCATGATAACACTCACCTCGTTGCTGTTATTCGTTCATGAAATATGTACAACGAGGCAAGCAGTCGACATTCGGCCCTTCTAACCAGTTTAGCCTTTTTGGAAGGTGTTTACTGATTGGTCAGCGGCATCTGCTTTATTTTCCGGCCTGGTCAATGCGACAATTGAACAACAACAACAGTATAACATGTAAAGTTTGGAGCGGAGGTTTAATGGAAGTACGTATGCAGAATTTTTCAGCGATTTCGAGAGTTCAAATGCGAGTAGGCCTTTTTAGTGAGACTACAACAGAAGATGGGTTCGGGTTAAAAGCTGAAATTTAAAAGGATCAACCACTTTCTGCCAACTATAAACTAACTCTGCTGCCTAAAACCTTAAACACGGTGGATGCATTATTTTGTGATGATACGTCTGTCGTTTCCATGAGGTGACCATCGAAGCCATCAGGGTGGAGAATCGGGTGATAATATCTTTCGGTAAATAGCAGAAACCAGTCGATGCTCCCAATGATGGACAACCCCAACAGGCTTTGTTTGTTGGATAAACTGTTTCTTAAACTGTCCTGAACTGACGCACATTTGGGCTCATTCACAGCAGATTTTTTTTTTAGGAAATATGCAATGAAATCAGGCGTCAGGGAGGTAGAATTCAAATTATTAAGCAATCGGTCTGTTGCAGTTTAATCAGATCATAAGACCGTACGATGTAGAAGCAGAAGTAGACCATTCTGCCCATCGAGTCTAACCCGCCATTCTGCCATGGGCTGATCCAATTCTTCCAGTCATCCTCACTCCCTTGCCTTCACCCCATACCTTTTGATGCCCTGGCTAATCAAGAACCTATCTATCTCTGCCTTAAACACACCCAGTGACCTGGCCTCCGCATGCTCCTGGCAACAAATTCCACAGATTTACCATCCTCTGACTGAAATAATTTCTCTGCATCTGAGTTCTAAGTGGACGTTCTTCAATCCTGAAGTCCTGCCCTCTTGTCCTAGACTCCCCTACCATGGGACGTAACTTCGCCATATCTAACCTGTTCGGTACTTTTAGCATTCGGAGCGTTTCTATGAGAAACCCCCCCCCCCCACCCCACCACACACACACACACACACACACACCTCATTCTCCTGAACTCCAGGGAATACATCCCAAGAGCTGCCAGACATTCCTCATACAGAAACCCTTTCATTCATGGAATCATTCTCGTGAATCCTCTCTGAACCCTCTCCAGTATCAGTATATCTTTTCAAAAATAAGGAGCCCAAAACTGCACACAATACTCCAAGTGTGGTCTCACGAGCGCCCTATATATCTCCCTTATCTCACCCCAACTGCCATATTCTATACGTCTACACTAGTGCCCTTCCTTTGGACAACATCGGTGGCGTGGAGAGGGGAGACTTGCAGCTTGGGCAACTGCCGGCATTCCATTACAGAAAATACTTTGCCCAGGCTTGCGCCCCGGAAACTTTCCAAGGCGCAAATCCATGGTCTATCGAGACTAACGGAGGCCTACATATTACATACGTCTAGAAATGAATGCCAACATTAACTTTTATTGTATCCTGCACAAGAAGGCCCAAGTCCATTTGCACCTCTGCATTTTGAATTCTCACCCCATCTAAATAACAGTCTATCCGTTTAATCCTTCCGCCAAGTTGCATGCCAAACCACTTTCCAAAAATGCATTTCATTTCCCACTTCTTTGCCCATTCCCCTAAACTCTCTCTGCAGGCTGTCTGTTTCCTCAACACAACCCGTTACTCCACCGATCTTTGTATCAATGGCAAATTTAGCCACAAATCCATTAATCCCATAGTCCAAATCATTGACATGCATCGTAATAAGCAGCGATCCGAACACCGAGCCCTGTGGAACTCCAGCCAGAATGGGATTGTGTCATCCTCAAAAAAACATGCAGAAAACCATTAATGGACAGGGGAAGGCACCCGAGTTGGACAGGAAGATCTCAAGGACTGCACGACTCAATGGAGTCCAGGATGAGATGTGATCTCGGACTTGATGCTGTCTCAGCAACAACATCGAGCACATTTGAATGATTTAATTATAATGGGTCGTCTTATTGTTATCGTTTTCTTTCTTCTTTAATAACCCGATGGTTAAGCAGAATTTCATGAATATACCTTTCTTATAATTCTCTGCATTGTCCAATCTGTTTTCTCTTGCCGACGCGTAATTGCAAGTGGACACAGATTGGGATGCGATTGGTTGAAACATCCCGGCTCTCCAGATCTGGTGGGGCTCAACACATATGGACCATCGACGTACGGAGTTGGCGAAAGGTGGTTTTCTCACCGCTCATTCCATTGACCTATTAAAGAGCTGTGCTTCTGGAGGACCCCGCTAAAAGGGACGTTCACTCGTTTGTCTGTAACTGGACAGTTCTACCATACAAGGTGAGAATCCGGATTTAATTACCTCACCTCTCTGGAAACTGTGCAAAGCGAAAGCCCATAGCGCACACTGCATCTTCAGTTATCTTCTCAACTCTCAATTTAAAAAAAAATCACACGTGAACTCTCTTAGTCGCCCCAATGGAGGGTGTGCGACATCTTTACTCGCATATCCTGATTTCTACACGATACCAGGATGCTTAGGTGATCTCTGTAACATCTCATCATGGCTGCTTCTCTTTGTTACATTAAATTAAATCCTCTTCCTTGCTCTCCTTGCTTTACGCTAATGACTGCGCGTCCTCGCGCGGCTCGAATGCCGTGTTGACGTTGGCTGACGACAACACTGCCGCAGGTCGCATCAAAGGTGGTGACGAGTCTGGAGCGGATAACTTCACTCAGCTTCACTGGCTCCATCATCTTCAAGGAATTTTATCAAAGTATATTTATGTTAAAATATATATCCTTGAGATACATTTTCCTGTGGGATTCTCAAAAAATCTATGGGATACTGTGTGCAGTTTTGGACTTATTTAAGAAAGGATGGGCTGACGTTGGAGAGGGTTCAGAGAAGATTCACTGGAATGATTCCGGGAATGAGCGGGTTTGGACTATACTTCTTGGAGTTTGGACGAATAAGGAGGGGATGAGGACCTCATAGAAACATTTCTAAGTGTACGGTCATGCGCTTTTGTAGAAGAAGTAAACGGGCAGATTATTATTTAAATAGGGAGAGAATTCAAAGTTCAGAGATGCAACGGGACTTGGGAGTCCTCGTGCAGGATACCCTTAAGGTTAACCTCCAGGTTGAGTCGGTGGTGAAGAAGGTGAATGCAATGTTGGCATTCATTTCTAGAGGAATAGAGTATAGGAGCAGGGAAGTGATGAGGCTCCATAAGGCACTGGTAAGACCTCACTTGAAGTACTGTGTGCTGTTTTGGGCTCCTTGTTTAAGGAGGGATATGCTGACATTGGAGAGGGTTCAGAGAAGATTCACTGGAATGATTCCAGGACTGAGAGAGTTAACATATGAGGAACGTTTGACCGCTCTTGGACTGTACTCCTTGGAGTTTAGAAGAATGAGGGGGGACGTCATGGAAACATTTTGAATGCTGAAAGGCATGGACAGAGTGGATGTGGCAAAGTTGTTTCCCATGGTGGGGGAGTCTAGTGCGAGAGGACATGACTGGAGGATTGCAGGGCGCCCACTCAGAACAGAGATGCGAATTACTTGTTTTTTTAGCCAGAGGGTTGTGAATCTGTGGAATTCGTTGCCACGGGCGGCAGTGGAGGTCCAGTCATTGAGAGTGTTTAAGGCAGAGATTGATAGATATCTGAGTAATCAGGGCATCAAAGGTTATCGTGAGAAGGCGGAGGAGGGGAGATTGGATCAGCTC